>NC_071273.1:24448199-24475699 GCF_023375685.1 Ictalurus furcatus
TGTGTCGTTGCCCCTCTCTGCCCCAGGCTCCTGTTCTCCGGTGTCCCCCTGCTGGCCGTCTCCGCGCTGCTGCCGCTGTACCCCGGCCGTGTCTCCCCCGGAGCTCCCCGGCTGCACCGCTCTGCGTGGGCAGCCCAGCCGTTTATGTCCGATCTCCCCACACCCAAAACACCTCAGGCGTTCGGTGGTGGCGAAGACGGTGTAGCTGCTGTCGCCGTGTTTACACTTGAAGTTTATATCCAGTGTTTGTTCTCGGTTGTTAATAAACCTATAAACCTGTCTCCGGAAAGACAGGACGTGTTTCACCGCGGAGTTCTTATAGCCGAGCGGGATGTCCGTCATGGGGCCGGCGAACTTTCCGAAGCGGGCCAGCTCCTTCATGATCAGCTCGTCTTTAACGAAGGGGGGGACGTTAGAAACAACGACCCGCGTCGCAGGGGCAGAAAGAGGGGTGACTTGTAGCATGTCACCTTTCAGCCATATTCCACTTTCACACAGCGTGTTGGCGAATCTTTCTTTTTTTAGGAAGATCACCACCGCTTTGTTCATTCGGGAGGCGGAGTAGATGTTCTCACACCCGACCTGCTCTCCCACCGCCAGCAGAACCTCCTCCACCTGTTCTCCATTCACCGGTACACACCTGACGCCATGGCGGAGAGACAGCGTCTCCCCTCCGGCCACGGAGGCCATGGCGTCCCGCTCACCTTCGCCCACTCTTAACTTTCACCAACCACCGCTATCTCAATAACTAGACCTTCAATAAATTAAATGAAAGAAAAAAGGACAAACTTGTGAAAAAACTTTGGCAAGGCGCCAAACCACTCGCACGCGCTCTACACACCACGCTCACTCCACCGCCGCGCATGCACAGAGAGAGAGAGAGAGAGAGAGAGAGAGAGAGACAGAGAAAGACAGAGAGAGAGAGAGAGAGCGAGAGAGAGAGACAGAGAGAGAGAGAGAGACAGAGACAGAGAGAGAGTGAGAGAGAGAGACAGAGAGAGAGAGAGAGACAGAGAGAGAGAGAGAGAGAGAGAGAGAGACAGAGAGAGAGAGAGACAGAGAGAGAGAGAGAGACAGAGAGAGAGAGAGAGAGACAGAGAGAGAGAGAGAGAGAGAGAGAGACAGAGAGAGAGAGAGACAGAGAGACAGAGAGAGAGACAGAGAGAGAGAGAGAGAGAGAGACAGAGAGAGAGATGTCTTCCTCTTTCCTAATTTGTGAAATTATCAGATGCCCCCTAACTGATAAAGTAAGCACACACACACACACACACACACACACACACACACACACACACACACTCCTGACTGCTGTATCAGCCTCAGCTTTCTCGTGCGTTTCTCTCGCACCCCGGGCCACGGCGATTCGCCCTCTAAACCACGGCTGTGTCTAGATACGGCGTATGTAGGCTGCCTGATTGGTATTCGGCGATGTGGTGTGTTGTTTTTGGAGAAGACGGGAATAGAGGGCCAGCGTGGGCATGGAGAGGTTGGGAAATATGCATGCAGTGGTGCAGAGATGCTGCTCTTTAGAATTCATTTGTATTCGACAGTTTCACCTGCTGAAGCATTGGAGTGCAGGAGAGGAATAATGAGTGCGCACCGAAGTGCACCGCGAGCAAGATGCCTCCAGAACAGGCCCTGGGGGCAGTTTAGGGCACTTCAGATGCATCGTATCGGGTAAAGGAACTGGAAACGTCACCTGCTTCCCTCATGAGGCGTTTTGTAGAGAGGGTGCATAAGTAAGAATGATGATGATTAGCACAAACACAGAGAAGTGTTCCAGTGCGTTAGGAACCACTTGTACATTAGTTACTTAGGAACCGTTATTAACACTATGAGCACCATCTAATGATCTAATGATCTCATTAACGCTACACAAGGTCTTAATGCCTTTTTAATAAACGCAGCTAAGGGCAAAGACAGGTCAGACTAAACACATTTGAGACTAAACACAAGTGAGGGCTAAATCAGATGACTAATAACAGGTGAGACTCAATAGCAGATGAGATTAAACACATGAGACCAAAAACAGGCAACGCTAAACAACAGGTGAGACTAAACGCAGGTGAGATCAAAGGCAGGTGAGATCAAAGGCAGGTGAGATCAAAGGCAGATGATATCAAAGGCAGGTGAGATCAAAGGCAGATGAGATCAAAGGCAGATGAGATCAAAGGCAGGTGAGACTAAACGCAGGTGAGATTAAAGGCAGGTGAGATTAAAGGCAGGTGAGATTAAAGGCAGGTGAGATTAAATGCAGCTGAGATTAAAGGCAGGTGAGATCAAAGGCAGGTGAGACTAAACGCAGGTGAGACTAAACGCAGGTGAGATTAAAGGCAGGTGAGATTAAAGGCAGGTGAGATCAAAGGCAGGTGAGACTAAACGCAGGTGAGATTAAAGGCAGGTGAGATTAAAGGCAGGTGAGATCAAAGGCAGGTGAGACTAAACGCAGGTGAGATCAAAGGCAGATGAGATTAAAGGCAGGTGAGATCAAAGGCAGGTGAGACTAAACGCAGGTGAGATTAAAGGCAGGTGAGATTAAAGGCAGGTGAGATTAAATGCAGGTGAGATTAAATGCAGGTGAGACCAAGCGTAGGTGAGAACAAACTCAGGTGAGACTAAATGTAGTAGAGACTAAACGCAGGCGAGACTAAACACAAGTGAGATTAAACACAGGTGAGACTAAACGCAGGCGAACTAAACACAAGTGAGATTAAACACAGGTGAGATTAAACGCAGGTGAGACTATACGCAGGCGAGACTAAACGCAGGCGAGACTAAACGCAGGCGAGATTAAACGCAGGCGAGACTAAACGCAGGCGAGATTAAACGCAGGCGAGACTATACACAGGCGAGACTAAACGCAGGCGAGACTAAACACAGGCGAGATTAAACACAGGCGAGACTATACACAGGCGAGACTAAACGCAGGCGAGACTATACGCAGGCGAGACTAAACGCAGGCGAGACTATACGCAGGCGAGACTAAACGCAGGCGAGACTAAACGCAGGCGAGACTAAACGCAGGCGAGACTAAACACAAGTGAGATTAAACACAGGCGAGACTAAACACAGGCGAGACTAAACACAAGTGAGATTAAACACAGGTGAGACTAAACGCAGGCGAACTAAACACAAGTGAGATTAAACACAGGTGAGATTAAACGCAGGTGAGACTAAACGCAGGCGAGACTAAACGCAGGCGAGATTAAACGCAGGCGAGACTAAACGCAGGCGAGACTAAACGCAGGCGAGACTAAACACAAGCGAGATTAAACGCAGGCGAGACTAAACGCAGGCGAGACTATACACAGGCGAGACTAAACGCAGGCGAGACTATACGCAGGCGAGACTAAACGCAGGCGAGACTAAACGCAGGCGAGACTAAACGCAGGCGAGACTATACACAGGCGAGACTAAACGCAGGCGAGACTAAACGCAGGCGAGACTAAACGCAGGTGAGACTACACGATGTGTCTCCTTCATCTGTCCATCTTTACCCTTGGTACACGTTTAACACTGAAATAACACACATCAGAATTCAGTCCTCAATATTAACCTAAAGACATAAATGTGACCTCATTCATTAATTCATGAATAATATTTGCACTTTTTTTCAGGCTAAAAGCACGGATGAGGTTAAAGTGTCTCTGTCAGCGGAGCAGACGAGCGCTCGGTCAGATTGTCCTGCACACCGCCATGGCGTTCTCTCTACAGGACCGCGCATCCAATGATCACAAACATCTACAAACAACAACAGTGGATTCAAACAGTGCTAAAGTCCCCGACGCTACGGTTTCACGACCTCGATTTAGTGTCTCGTGGCTCCTCGAGTTGCAAAATCAAGCGGTTAAAGGTAAACGAACAGCCTGCGCTGGATCAAGTGCTATTCCCCTCTGTCTGCTGAATAATGAGCGTGGAAGCCATTTTGTTTCGATTAATCCAGTATTATTCCGGTGATATAAGAGAATCCTATTCGATTTTTTTCCAACACTTGCCATCTTCTCAGTTATACATAATCATATTGGTGTTTTTATGTTACATCGTATTACAAAAAAACGCCGTTTCTGTGTTTTCTCTGCATTGCCTTTCCCTGGATTTTTCAGGTGCTGAACAATCCGGAAGCCTCAGAGGTGTGAGCGACACACAGGTGATTTTAACGATCTGAATGTGCAGCTCTGGTGCGTAACCTGACCCGGAATTTCCTCACGGGAATACTGACATAGCGTTCAGACTCTAGCGCTTTATGATCCGCTGTAATGCCGATGCTTGTTTATGTAACGATGATGGCTGTAAGGTAGCTGATGATCACGTTAAGGGTTTCACTGGAGTCAAACCTCATCCTCCTCACTCCAGCAGAACTAATAAATCAAGAAGAAAGTGAGAAAAATGAGAGAATAAATAAATAAATAAATAAATAAATAAACCCCCGTATGTGGAAGGAAAGGAAAATGTGATTGAGTATCTGGGTCATGTGAAATCTCATCTCGGTGGCCAGGGAAAATATTTATAGAGTCGGTCTGAGGTCTTTTTTTTTTTTTTTTTTTTTTGCGCTGTGTGTGGGCCTGAGTGGCGAAAAACTGCTTTCGGAGCAAGGTCTGGAATTAAAGACCCGTTATTAACGAGACACGTCATAATCAGAGACGTGTGAGGTTTCTGTTAACCCAGGGTGAAGCGCAAGTTAAAGTGCCCCTATTATGCTTTTTCAAATATTCGCTTTCATGTAGTGTGTGATACACAGAGCTGTTTGTGAACATTCAAAAATATGCAAAGTTTCAAAAAACAAAGCGCACGACAAATGAAACGTTTTATCGACTCCCAAAAGAAGGAATCGATTCTGAACAGCTGACAGACTTTACTTCCTCTACTAACCTATGTAGGTTCGTAACAAAAAGCCCCGCCTCTGGTCTTCATCGGCTGCTCGCTGACGGCGGTCGACCAATCACGGCAGACTGGGACGTCTGACCAATCAGAGCATAGTATGCTCTCTGAAAGGAGGAGTTTAGAACGAATCGTTTAGAACGGATCATTCAACGAGTCGTTTGTGACACTGGGGGGAAAAGTAATGCTGCAGTTTAAATGATGAGCACGTTAAAGTGTTTTTTGACCTCGGATGCGTGTAAATCTATCGTCTGAGAGCTTTAAAACAAAATTAGGCACGTTTCAAATCCATAATAGGTGCGCTTTAAAAGTGTTTGGGTCAACAATTTATGTCCATGATATCAACCGTTACTCCAATCCAACGTCGTCGGATCATCGATTCATCTGTAAGAGGAACGGAGCAGAAAAACTAATTGATAAAATAATTAAAAATAATATTATAATATGTAACCATAAAATTGATCAGTAATTAAGATAAAGGGAAAAAAAGGATAAAAATGAAATATTTAATACAGACGCGCATTTAATATACACAGATGGATGTAGAGGTAGAAGGAGAGAGAGCGATTGAGTCATGTCCACCATGCGTGTGTATGTGTGTGTGTGTGCGTGCGTGCGTGCGTGTGTGTGTGTCTGTGTGAGCGAGTGTGATTGCATGGTGTCTCTCACTAATAGTGGAGCATCTGGTGGAAAAGTAAACACAGTGAACACACCACACACCACGGCCACGTCTCTTTACTCCAGCGATGAGCCGTGACAAACGCTCTCCTCCACTTCATCACTTCATCAGCGGAGGACACGCTGTGTGTGTGTGTGTGTGTGTGTGTGTGTGTGTGTGTGTGTGCAGTGAATGAGAGAGCCATTGAGTCGTTCACATACTTAAGGATGATATATGATAATGTTCTGATATAGGAGTAGCTTTGCTGCAGGAACATCGCTGAGACCATCGCACATCACACTTCACTCCTCTATGACATCACGTTGCCTAGCAATTCACTTCAGTGTCACCACGGCAATGTCACTGTCAGTCCCAGGTCTCCTCAGGGTCTCTTCAATTATATCTATTCTATTCGATTCTGTTCTGTTCAGTTACAGTTGCAATCAAAATGATTCAACCCCCCATTGTAATGCTTCAAGTGGTTTCCCCAAATTCAACTGAAAATGCAACTTATAATGACTTCTCCAGTCTCAAAATTATTCACCCCCTGAATAGAATCCCTCACGACAGCACAAATATGCAGAACAGGTGCTTTCTCAAGCACAGAAACTGGAACACATGAAATACCGGAACTGGCTAGGGGCAGAAATTATATGAAATATCTGGACGGGGCAGAAAAAGGAAGCTATTAACGGCTGCAAGCAGATTTGTGAGAAGGCAGGTTGTGAAAAACCCTCGAGTGACTGTAAAAGACCTGCAGCGGGACTTGGTGTAACAGGCACTGAGGTTTCAGTGAGCACAGTAAGGTGTGTACTAAACGCAGAAGGTTTCCATGCCAGAACTCCGAGACGTTCACCACTACTGACCCAAAAGCACAAGAAAAGTCGCTCAGAATCATATAAATAATCCACAGAAGGTTTGGGATTCTGTTCTGTGGAGCGATGAAACAGAACTGGATCTTTTCAGCACGATTGATCAGCGGTACGTCTGGAGGAAGAAGAATGAAGAAAGAACACTCTGTCCACAGTCGAGCATGGTGGGGGCTCGGTGATGCTCTGCGGCTGCTCTGCATCCTCTGGCACTGGAAACCTGCAGCGTGTGGAAGGCGAGATGGATTCATTGAAGTATCAGGAAATCCTAGGAGAAAACATCACGCCGTCTGTGAGGAAGCTGAAGCTTGGGCGTCATCGGACCTTCCAACAGGACGATGATCCCAAGCGTACCTCAAATTCCACCAAGGCTTGGTTGCAGAAGAAGTCCTGGAAGATTCTACAGGCCCATCACAGTCACCTGACTTGAACCCCATAGAACATCTCTGGTGGGATGTGAAGAAGGCGGTCGCAGCACACAAACCCAAGAATATTACTGACCTGGAGGAGATTGCTCATGAGGACCGGGAGAAGATTCCTCAGGAACGCTGCAGAAGATCTGCATCTCGTTTACAGCAGGTCAGAACAGTAAAAGGAGCTCTACTGAGTACTAAAGATGCTCATCATGAAGGGGGTGAATAATTTTGAAACTGGAGAAGTCATTATAAGTTTCATTTTCAGTTGAATTTGGGGGAAACACTTGAAGCATTCGTTGTGTTGAACTACTTCAATCACTTTTGTTTGATTTGTTCATCGCAAACAGCTGAAAGTCTGTAATGTTTGACAATAAACCTCATTTGCACTGGGGGTGAATCATTTTGATTGTAACTGTATATATATTCTATTCTGTTCTATTATTATTCTACTCAGTTATATCTATTATATTGTTTAATTCTATTACAATATATTTTTATTCTATTGTTTTATCCTGTTCCATTCCGTTATATTTCATCTTATTCTATTCTATACAGTTATATCTATTCTATTCTATTCTCATTTCTTTTATAATTCTTTTATCATTTTCTTTTATCCCTTTCTATTCAGTTACATTCTATTTTATTTTATTTTATTCTATTACATTCTTTCGGTTCTAATATATTCTATTTTATTCCACCCAATTTCTTTCTCTTTTGCCATAATTTTTTCTATTTTATTATATCCTGTTTTTATATTTTGTTGTTGTATTCTGTTCTATTCGGTCACATTGTATCGTATTCCATTATCTCTATTATAATATTTCTCTTCTGTTGATTCTATAATGCTATCTATTCGGTTCTATCCAGTTCCATTCTTCAGATTTTGCACTATTCTATTCTCCTCTGTCCTGTTTGTATTTCGATATTCTAGTTTTTACATTTTGTATATCTATTTATATATCTTGAACTGTTCCATTCGGTCCCTGTTGTGTTTCCATTACTCACTTTTCAGTAACTGCTTTATTCTGATCAGGAGTGGATCATGGAGGATCATGGAGGATCATGCAGGATCATGGAGGATCCTGAACCTATCCCAGGAACACTGGGCGTGAGGGGGGAATACACCCTGAATGGAAAGCCAGTCTATCTGCACACACACGTTCACACACTCACTCACCTACCTACAGTACTAGGGGCAATTTATCTTAGCTCGTCCACCTACTGGCATGTTTTTAGGAGGTGGGAGGAAACCCGAGAACCCGGAGGAAACCCGAGAACCCGGAGGAAACCCGAGAGCCCGGAGGAAACCCGAGAACCCGGAGGAAACTCTAGAACCCGGAGGAAACTCGAGAACCCGGAGGAAACTCTAGAACCCGGAGGAAACCCGAGAACCCGGAGGAAACCCGAGAACCCGGAGGAAACTCTAGAACCCGGAGGAAACTCGAGAACCCGGAGGAAACCCGAGAACCCGGAGGAAACCCGAGAACCCGGAGGAAACTCGAGAACCCGGAGGAAACTCTAGAACCCGGAGGAAACTCGAGAACCCAGAGGAAACCCGAGAACCCAGAGGAAACCCGAGAACCCAGAGGAAACTGGGAGAACATGTGAAACTCCACACAGACAGAAGCGCATGATGGACTCTGGAGCTCTGAGGAGACAATGCTGTGCTTTGTACCACCCTGACGCCCTCTATTCAATTCTATTCTATTCTATTCTAGTTCCTAGCATTACTGTCTGAATTCCGAGAAAATATCATGCAGTCATAAATGTCATCTCTGTCCTTGCTGCCATTTGTGAACTATCTCTATTGTTTGTACATAAGTGTGGACGTCATTCGCTCATACTCACTGTCTCTCTCTCTCTCTCTCTCTCTCTCTAACAGAGTTATATGAATTCAGTTCAGTCAGTTCAACAACAAAGTATGAAGTACAAATCCAGACAGTGATTGTGTGTGTATGTGTGTGTGTGTGTGTGTGTGTGTGTGTGTGTGTGTGTGTGTGTGTATTACTGTGCAAGCCACGTTAAATTATATCAATTCCTCTAATAGAGGAATGCAGACAGGGCAAACATGCAAATATTTTCTTAATGTCAATTAAACTAAGTGACATGAAGTGGTGACTAAAGTGCAGATTAGTCTCTCTCTCTCTCTCTCTCTCTCTTCAGTGTGATTGTGTTTGCTTTTCATTTTAAAGACTCAACACTCCTCTGTGGGTTTTCTGCCTCACTCAGGGAATTCCTCAGCTTATTTAAAAACCTCCTCCCACTGCGTAAAAATTCCTCTCGGCTTTTCAAAACACACTCCTCGCCTGGTAAAGTGGAGCTACGCCGTGCAGCGCTGCCTGTCCGACAGCACAGACTCCACACTCCAGACGTACACGTTATAGTTTTACTGCTATAAAAAAGACAAAAACCTACAGACGAATAATCATGGTGTGATGCTTATGACATATTGGCCGTATCTCTTTTTCGTTTTGTTAGCAATCTAACTACAATGACTTCTTTAAAATATGAAATAAGAATAATAATAACAAAGCAGAGTAGCTAATTATCAAAGTGCACGTCAAGTCCGTTGTTAACAGCATAGACTATATATATATATATATATATATAAACAATATTGAACTACATACATGTTGATTAAAATCTCTTGGTGTAATAATTACAAGATAAACAGGTATAGGTCTGATCTATGAAATGTGACCCAAGACTTTGATCCAAGTTCCAAAATTTGGGATTATTTTCTCACAACAGTGATTCCGACTTTCTAGTGATAATTCCATATTAATGCAACCCGTCTTCCTTAAATACAATCCAAGTTCCCGGTTTTGAAAAACATCTTGAGTAAAACTTTTAAGAGAGCCAGTTAGACCTGAATATAAAAATATAAGGAACAGGAGGAAAAATAAAACAATGGGCTGAAAACTAGAGCGTTAACATTCATCCAGCTGTGGACATCCAGATGTTGATAGTAAGTTGGTCTATGTTGGTGAAGTGTTCAAATACACTTCCGTTACTTCTAGTACTTACAATAGTGATTTTAGCCTTATAGATACGCTGCAAAACGACAACAAGAGAACATTAAATAACTAGAATTTCAACAACAATCATAATAATAACCACAACAGCAACAACAATAACAACAACAATAACAACAACAATCATAATAACCACAACAGCAACAACAATAACAACAACAATCATAATAATAACCACAACAGCAACAACAATAACAACAACAATAACAACAACAATCATAATAACCACAACAGCAACAACAATAACAACAACAATCATAATAATAACCACAACAGCAACAATAACAACAACAATAACAACAACAATCATTATAATAACCACAACAGCAACAATAACAGCAACAATAACAACAACAATCATAATAATAACCACAACAACAACAACAATAACAACAACAATCATTATAATAACCACAACAGCAACAATAACAGCAACAATAACAACAATCATAATAATAACCACAACAGCAACAATAACAGCAACAATAATAACAACAATCATAATAATAACCACAACAGCAACAACAACAATAACCACAACAACAACAACAACAACAACAACAATAACCACAACAGCAACAACAATAACAACAACAATCTGATGATCATGATCTATTTCCCCTGGCTTTTAACATCCCCTAACTATATTATCATTTTGGGGCCTTTTATTTTCAAGACTTTTATTATTTGTTTATTTTGTCTTTATTTTTCTTTTTTCTCTGTCTTAATTTATTCCTTTTATTCACTGTTCAGTACAGCAGATTGGTCAACCTCGATTGTTTTTAAATGTGCTTTATGAATAAAACTGGACTGATTGATAGATATATTTAGTGATAACATGTATTATTATTATTATTATTATTATTATTATTATTATTATTACCGCTACATGTCGCGGCACCGCCCATTTCGAATCCTTGCTCATTTGCATAAAGTTCTAAACTCCGTTTGGAGTCCGCGCGTGGCCGCTCACAGGCCCCGCCCACGCGTATAGCTGCTTATTTACGTGATGTTAAACCCCTCTGCTCTCAGGCCACGCCCACTTCTCTTCACTAAAGTTCCTTTCGCCTCCGGTTACTGTATAAAATCTGCAACTCTTCTCTGGAAATGAATGACTTCCGGCCGCTCTAATCGCATCCTGTGTGTGTGTCAGTGAAGCTGCAAATATATCCACACACACACACACACACACACAAAACATAAAAGCTTGAAGAAGACTAATAAACCGCAGCGGAGTCCGTGATTTTCTTGGCCACAAAAAGCAAAAAGGTTCAACCAAAGTTTGTGCATGAGGACATCGGGAATGGTCCAGGTTACAGCTGTTTACAGATGTTGCATTGTCATTAGTGTTGGAGGAGGGTGTGTCTGGGATTTAAGACGGGACAGAAACTTTCTGTGCTATCAGCATTTGTGTGTGTGTGTGTGTGTGTGTGTGTGTGTGTTGGGTTTCAGCTAGGACGTCCGACATGGATCCTCCGGACATCTGAAGCCGTTTTCCCGGAGTTTAAGTTGGAAAACCGGGAACTTCTCACCACACAGGCCGCCCTCATGTAACTAAAAAAAGTCCAAACATGTCCAAAAACTCGACGAAGAGAATCCACTGGAGCAGCAGAGTGCATGAAGTGGTGTTAACCCGGGATAAACACGGGGAGCTCAGTGTGGATATTAGAGGAGGCGCAGAGCTCGGTCAGTTCCCCATGCTCGGAGCTCCGGATGGGATCACTACAGATGGAAAGGCGGCTCAGACCCGGGGAGAACTTCTGCTGGAGGTGAACGACACCCCGGTGGCCGGACTGACCACCAGAGACGTGATGGCGGTGTTAAAACACTGCAAAGACCCCGTCCGCCTCAGGTGTCTCAAAACAGGTGAGCTCCAACCTGAGCATAACGGTTCTCTTAACTGCACGGAGTCGATTCCGAAAAGAGTCGATTGTAGATTGAAGAGTCGACTCCAGTGTTTTTCTTAGTCTACTGCCTACACTATGGAACGAAAATACATTCATGCAGTACGAAAATAGATATTTTGATACACTTTATCTCATCTGTTTCACATCTTATCTCGTGTTTTGTTGTAGTTTGCGAAACCAAGAATCGAGTGAATGATTCTGTAGAATCGACTCAAACATTGTCAACTCTCTTCTGTGAGCCGGCCGCTTCCAAAAGAAGTTATCTCGGGGTGTGTGTGTGTGTGTGTGTGTGTGTGTGTGTGTGTATTATATATCACATACCGTTGACTAACAGTGTAAACAATCACATAGAATAGATTATATTTATATGTATACAGTGTAAACGTGGATTCAACAACACTTTTTGTTAGTTTTAATTTCAGAATTCGCTCTTTCAAGCGTTTTTAGAGATACTGCGTAACGGTTCAGCCCCCCCACCCCCCCCTACATTTCTCCACAGTGGAATGATCCGTTGCCATGGAATCACGGCACGCTCTTGAATGACATAACTAAGAACCTGAGCTAGCCGTTTGTTGTTATATTGTTTTTTTACTGTTTAAGGCCCCCAGTTGTTTATCAAAACATGATTTAATTTTAAACAGTTTAATATGTAAATTTATATATTTGGAGTTACTTTTTAAGATGATATAATGCTAATTAATTAATTAATTAATTAATTAATCATTTTGTCTTCAGCGCTAGTTACATTAAATGGTTGTGTCTATGAATGAAGTTGTTGTTTTATAAATAAATAAACATATATATATATATATATATATATATATATATATATATATATATATATATATATAAAAATAAATTGCTGAGGTATAATAAGAAAATAAACACACTTGGGGATGTAAATGTAAATGGTGCACTTATATAGCGCTTTTATCCAGAGCACTTTACATCGTGTCTCATTCACCCATTCACACACCCACACACACACACACACACACACCAATGGTAGCAGAGCTGCCATGCAAGGCGCTAACTTGCCATCGGGAGCAACTTGGGGTTCAGCGTTTCGCCCAAGGACATTTGGCATGTGGAGTCCCGTGGGCCGGGAATCGAACCGCCAACCCTACGATTAGTGGACAACCCGCTCTACCACCTGATCCACAACCGCCCCGTTGTGTTATAAGCCAGTAATAAACTTCATCACACCACGCTGTATCAGCAGCACACAGTGACCTGCTCATTACTTATTTAATATTATGGTCTATAATTTGAAATCATAAACAAATACACGTGTGAGTGTTCCCTCACATCAGCTTGTATTAGCTCGGGCTTGAAGCCTGCGCTCTTCTTATCCTCCAGCTGCCAAAACTCTCAAAATAAGAAGCTTTGGATCACAGCGCATGAGCCGTGTGTCCTGTAATGAGGAAGCATGTCCTGACACACACACACACACACACACACACACACACAGGGGGCTTTTACTGTTGTTAGTGATTAGAAATGAAGAAATGTTTAAACGTCAGATTGAAGGGAAGGGAAGGTGAAGGTTGTTGCTGCTGTGGTTTCTGCGACGGTTCGATCAGCTCTCATCACGTCCTGCAGGTTTCCATTTGAATTCTGGGACCTCATGCATGTTTTATTACTTTCCGCTCCTGTGGAAGACAGCAGTGAGAGTGTCAGCACAGTAGGGGGCTAAAATTTACAATTGGTTACAAGTTGGTTATAAATCAGTTCCTCTAATCATTTTCTGTTTCTTACATGTCTCTCTCACTCTCTCTCTACCTGTCTCTCTCTCTCTCACTCTCTCTACATGTCTCTTTATTTATTTATTTATTTATTTATTTATGTATCTTACAAGGATAATATGGGGTTGGTGTTTTAGGGGTTAGGTATGTACTCACGGAAGTGGTGGGTCTTTAGCTGTTTTTTGAAGACAGTGACGGATTCTGCGGTCCGGATTGAGGTCGGAAGTTCATTGCACCAGTGAGGGACAGTTAGTGAGAAGGTTCTGGAAAGGGACCTTGAGCCACGTTGAGTAGGTACTATTAAGCGTCGGTCGTTGAATGATCGCAGATTGCGTGAGGGAACGTAAGCCTTCAGGAGAGAGTTGAGGTAGGAGGGTGCTGATCCTGACAAGGTCTTGTAGGTGAGCATCAAGGCCTTGAATTTGATGCGGGCGGCTACAGAGTGGAGAGAGTGGAGGGAGATGAAGAGGGGTGTGACATGGGTACTTTTGGGCTGGTTGAAGACGAGGCGTGCTGCTGCATTCTGAATCATTTGAAGGGGTTTGATGGAGCTGCTGGGAGGCCCGAGAGTAGTGAGTTGCACTAGTCCAGTTTTGAGATAATAAGAGCCTGGACTCGTATCTGTGTAGCTTGTTCGGTGAGATAGGGTCTGATTTTCTTGATGTTGTACAGGATGAACCTACAGGACCGTGCAGGTGTTGAGATGTGGTCTGTAAAGGTCAAGCTGTCATCATCAAGAATCACCCCAAGGTTCCTGGCCATCCTGGTTGGCTTGAGTGTGGTTGAGCCGAGCTGTACAGTGAGGTTGTGGTTGATTGAGGGACAGGCTGGGATGACGAGAAGCTCAGATTTTGCCAAGTTGAGCTTAAGGTGGTGTTCCCTCATCCAGACCAAGATGTCAGACAGGCAAGCAGAGATACGTGCAGAGACTGATGGATCAACAATCAGTATAGGTGCGCACGAGTGGCAGCCTGTTGCAGCAGCTCTTCTCTTTTTCGGCTAAGTTTAGTATATTTCCCTTGTTGTTTGTGCTTTCTTCATCTTTGGCATTGCGTTTGCAGATATGGATATGCAATTGTGGAGTTTAGCAATATTTATTTTTCTGTTTGTTGGACTGTACCGCTCCGCACTGGGAGACCCATTCGGCCACGGCTCTATTGTTTACACTAGGAAGCAGCTGTTAGCACTGAGCAACACCAGGATACTTCCTACAGAAAGACCGGTGATCCCCGAGGAAATTAGGAGAAGGAGAAGGGGAAGCAGAGCTGGACTTAAACGCCGGGAGAGAAAAAAAATGGTACAAACCGTTCATTCCGTCCATTATTATGGGGAATGTGAGATCTCTCTCCAATAAGATGGAAGAGCTAACGGCGCTAACCAGGCTGAAGAGAGAGTACCGGGAGTGTAGCATCATGTGTTTCACGGAGACGCGGTTGAACGATGTCAGTATGGATTCACTGGTTACACTGGATGGATTTCAACTTGTGAGAGCGGACAGGAAAGCAAAGGAGAGCGGCAAGAGGAAGGGTGGGGGAATAGCGATGTTTGTGAATGAGAGATGGTGTAACCCTGGGCATATCAGGGTTAAAGAGCAGCAGTGCGCTAAGGATACTGAGCTGCTAGTGGTTAGCATGCGGCTATATGACCTGCCGAGGGAGTTCTCGCACGTCATCGCGATAACTGTCTACGGTTACGGCTAACGCCACAGCGGCATGTGAGCTACTTCACACTGTTGTGTCACAGCTGCAGACATCGCACACACAGTCCCTCCTTCTCATCTCCGGGGACTTTAATCGTGCTTCCCTGTCCTCAACTCTCCCCACCTTCACATAGCATGTTAAATACTAGGGGCAATAAAACATTGGATCTGCTGTATGCAAAAACAAAAGATGCATACAGCTCTTCACCCCTTCCCTCGCTTGGCCACTCAGATCACAACCTGGTCCATCTGCTGCCTGTCTAAATACCTTTGGTGAATAAACAACTTCCAATCACAAGGTATGTGAGAAAATGATCTGAGGAGACCAATGAGGCACTAAGAGACTGTTTTGAGTCTACAGACTGGGAAATGCTCTGTACTTCGCACAGAGAGGACACTGACAGTCTCACTCACTGTGTAACGGACTACATTAATTTCTGTGTCGAGAACAACGTGCCTAAGAAGAAGGTTCGGTGTTTTTCCAACAACAAACCCTGGGTGACTCCAGAGCTCAAAGCTCTGTTAAAGGAAAAAAAGAGACTGTTCGGATTGGGGGACAAAGATGAGCTGAGGAGGGTTCAAAAACAGCTCAGAGGGGACATAAGGGAAGGAAAAGACAGCTACAGAAAAAAGTTGGAGCGCCTTAAACAGAACAACATGAGGCAGGTCTGGAGGAGACTGAAAACAATTTCAGGTCAGAACAAAAACAATGGGAGGGGCCTTGTATCCGGCGACCGTGACAAGGCAAATGAATTAAATCTGTTTTTTAATAGATTTGATCCGGCTCTATCTCCTCCCCCCTCCTACCAGACCTTAGACCTGTCAGCGACTCAACCTTTCACTCTCGTGCCATTAGGCACCCCCTCCTCCACCCCCAGGGCTCCAGGAATATCGGCATTATCCAACTCACACCTCAGAGCTTCTGAGATATCAGCATTACACAGCTCACACCTCTCCACTGCTCACCATCCCTCACTCAAGGAGGTTTCACACCCCTCCCCCCATACCACTCATCAGGGATCGCCAATAACTCCCCCCTGCAGTCTCTCTCTGACACTCAATCAGGTGAAGAAGGAGCTATAGAAGATCAAGGCAAGAAAGGCCCCGGGCCCGGATGGAATCATCTCCAGACTGCTTAAAGACAGTGCAGATATGTGCAGATCAGCTCAGTGAGGTCATCCTGCACATCTTTAATCTGAGCCTGAGACTAGCACGAGTTCCAGTACTGTGGTTCCAGTACCCAAAATTGCGCATCCGAGTGAGCCAAACCACTTAAGACTGGTAGCCTTAACTTCACACCTGATGAAGTCCATGGAGAGGATTGTACTGCGACAGCTGCGGACCCTAGTGAGCTCAGAGCTAGACCCCCTGTAGTTCGCTTACCGACCAGGCATGGGGGTTGAGGACGCTATTATTATCTGATGCACAGATCACCTCTACACCTGGAGAATACTGGGAGCATTGTGAGGATCATGTGTTTTGATTTTTCCAGTGCTTTCAATACAATTCAGCCATCACTACTTAGGGGGAAGCTTTTGGGAGCTGGAGTTGACAGCCACCTGGCTGCATGGATCACCAACCATCTCACTGACAGACCACGGTATGTCAGGCTCAAGGACAGTATGTCTGATGTGGTGGTTAGCAGCACGGGAACACCGCAGGGTACAGTGCTTGCTCCATTTCTCTTCACCCTGTACACAGCGGACTTCAGGCATAACACTAACAGCTGCCACAAGCAGAAGTTCTCTGATGATACGGTCATTGTTGGACGAGTATCAGAGGAGAACGTTCAGGAATTCCGGAAGGTCATCGCTGACTGTCAACTGGTGTGAATTAAACCACCTCTGCCTCAACGCTAGCAAGACAAAGGAGATGGTAGTCGACCTCTGCAGGAGGCCGACCCAGTCTACACCGGTGAGCATCCAGGGTGTTGACATTGAGAGGGTGGAGACATATAAATTCCTGGGTGTTCACCTCAACAAAACTGGACTGGTCCACAAACACAGATGTCCTGTATAAAAAGGGCCAAAGTCGTCTCCACCTGCTGAGGAGACTGAGGTCTTTTGGTGTGTGCAGGACCCTGCTAAAATATTTCTATGACACTGTGGTAGCATCTGCTGTCTTATATGCAGTAGTTTCCTGGGGAGTTGGGAGCACAGAGAGGGACAGGAAACGTCTCAACAAACTGGTTAAGAGGGCTAGCTCTGTCCTGGTCTGTCCTCTGGACAGCATAGAGGTGGTGGGGGAAAGGAGGATGTTAGCTAAGATGGTGTCTATCATGAGCAAGTCCTCTCACCCCCTGTATGAGACACTGGGGTCCCTGAGCAGCTCCTTCAGCAGCAGACTGCTGCACCCTCAGTGCAAGAAAGATCGCTACCGCGGGTCCTTCATCCCTACAGCAGTCAGACTCTTTAATGCAACAACAACATAATGTAGCACTGCTAGCTGGTTTTTTTGCATCATCAACCCACACATTATTATTATTTGTTGCTCACCCCTCTATTGTTAACTGCGCAATAATCCATTTACCCATTCATGTATATAAACAAGGTGTTACTCATCTGTATATATTCAAATTTGTATTCATCTGTAAATACACTGAGGTGTCCATAGTGTACATATTACCATTATTATTATTATTATTTTTTACTACTCTAATTCTTATTTTCTATTCCTATTGTATATGTATATATTTTTTAGATACTGTGTTAAAGATGTGTGTGAGTGCAGGTAATAGTGTGGGAGAGATGGACTGAAGAAGATGAGAAGGGATAGGGTCAAGAGGACAGGTTGTGGGACGGCTAGAGAGGAGGAGTTTAGAGACATCAGTCGCTGAGAGAAGGAGGTAAGTTGGGAGTTACATGGAGGAGGAGTCAGTCTATGCGTATCTGGCATTGAGAACTGGTTCCTGATTGATGTAACCTTGTTGGAGAAGAAAGTGGCAAAGTCATCTGCAGTGAGAGAGGAAGGAGAAGGGGGAGGAGGGGGACAGAGAAGAGAGGAAAAGGTTTTGAAGAGAGTGCGGGTGTTGGGAGAACTGCCGATCTTCTCTCGGTAGTATGTGGCTTTAGCAATGGAGATGCTATTGGAAAAAGAGGAGAGAAGTGTCTGGTAATTGGTTAGGTCAGTTGGATTGTTTGATTTGCGCCATTTCCTTTCAGATGCTCTTAGTTTGACCCGGTTGTTACGCAGAGCTTCTGAGAGCCAAGGGCTAGAGGGTGATGTGCGAGCAGGTCTGGAGGTTAGGGGCAGATGCTGTCAAGAGAAGATGTTAGGGTGGAACATAGCATGTCAGTTGCGGTGTTTAAGTCAAGGAGGAGAGGTGGCTATCAGAGGGAAGTGAGGTTGTGACAGTGGAGGAGAAGTGTGAAGGGGAAAGGGAGCGAAGATTGTGACGAAAGGAGATAGAGGGTGGAGACAGTGAGGGGGATGAGGGGAGAGAAATAGAACACTGGATAAAGAAATGGTCAGAGGTGTGGAGAGGAGTAATGAGAAGATTGTGTGTGGTGCAGTTAGGTGTGAGGATGAGGTCGAGCTGTTTGCCGGCTTTAGTGAGTTGCCGGAGTGGTGAACTGCTTGAGGTCAAACGTGGTGAGGAGCGCAAGAAGGTCGGCTGCATGCGGCTTGTCTAGGTGAATGTTGAAGTTACCAAGGACCACAAGAAGAGCTCCATCATCTGGGATGGTGGACAGTAGCATGTCAAACTCTACCTGTCTCTCTCCTGCTCTCTCTACCTGTCTCTCTCACTCTCTCTCTACCGGTCTCTAATTCTCTCTCTCTATCTGTCTCTCTCACTCTCTACTTGTCTCTCTCATGCTCTCTCTACCTGCCACTCTTACTCTCTTTCTACCTGTCTCTCTCACTCTCTTTCTGCCTGTCTCTCTCATTCTCACTGTCTACCTGTCTCTCACTCTCTCTCTACCTGTCTCTGTCACTCTCTCTCGCTACCCGTTTCCCTCACTCTCTCTCTTCTTGTCTCCTTCACTCTCTCTCTACCTGTCTCTGTCTCTCATCTACCTGCCGCACTCTACCTGTCTCTCTCACTCTCTTTCTGCCTGTCTCTCTCATTCTCACTGTCTACCTGTCTCTCACTCTCTCTCTACCTGTCTCTGTCACTCTCTCTCGCTACCCGTTTCCCTCACTCTCTCTCTTCTTATCTCCTTCACTCTCTCTCTACCTGTCTCTGTCTCTCATCTACCTGCCGCACTCTACCTGTCTCTCTCACTCTCTTTCTGCCTGTCTCTCTCATTCTCACTGTCTACCTGTCTCTCACTCTCTCTCTACCTGTCTCTCTCACTCTCTACTTGTCTCTCTCATGCTCTCTCTACCTGCCACTCTTACTCTCTTTCTACCTGTCTCTCTCACTCTCTTTCTGCCTGTCTCTCTCATTCTCACTGTCTACCTGTCTCTCACTCTCTCTCTACCTGTCTCTGTCACTCTCTCTCGCTACCCGTTTCCCTCACTCTCTCTCTTCTTGTCTCCTTCACTCTCTCTCTACCTGTCTCTGTCTCTCATCTACCTTCCGCACTCTACCTGTCTCTCTCACTCTCTCTCTACTTGTCTCCCTCACTCTCTCTCTAGTTGTCTCCTTCACTCTCTCTCTACCTGTCTCTGTCTCTCGTCTACCTGCCGCACTCTACCTGTCTCTCTCACTCTCTCTCTACATGACTCTCTCACTCTCCCTCTACCTGTCTCTCACTCTCTCTACCTGTGTCTCTCACTCTCTCTCTACCTGTTTCTCACTCTCTCTCTACATGTCTCTCTCACACTTCCTTTACCTGTGTCTTTCACTCTCTCTCTACATGTCTCTCTCACTCTCTCTCTACCTGTCACCCTCACTCTCTCTCTACCTGTGTCTCTCACTCTCTCTCTACCTGTCTCTCACTCTCTCTCTACCTGTCACCCTCACTCTCTCTCTACCTGTGTCTCTCACTCTCTCTCTACCTGTCTCTCACTCTCTCTCTACCTGTCACCCTCACTCTCTCTCTACCTGTGTCTCTCACTCTCTCTCTACCTGTCTCTCACTCTCTCTACATGTCTCTCTCACACTTCCTTTACCTGTGTCTTTCACTCTCTCTCTACATGTCTCTCTCACTCTCTCTCTACCTGTCTCTCACTCTCTCTCTACCTGTCTCCCTCACTCTCTCTTTACCTGTCTCTCACTCTCTCTCTACCTGTCTCCCTCACTCTCTCTCTACCTGTCTCTCACTGTCTCTCTACCTGTGTCTCTCACTCTCTCTCTACCTGTCTCTCACTCTCTCTACATGTCTCTCTCACACTTCCTTTACCTGTGTCTTTCACTCTCTCTACATGTCTCTCTCACTCTCTCTCTACCTGTCTCTCACGCTCTCTCTCTCTACCTGTGTCTCTCACTCTCTCTCTACCTGTCTCTCACTCTCTCTCTACCTGTCTCCCTCACTCTCTCTTTACCTGTCTCCCTCACTCTCTCTCTTCCTGTCTCTCACTCTCTCTCTACCTTTGTCGCTCACTCTCTCTCTCTACCTGTCTCTGTCATACTCTCTCTACCTGCCTCTCTCACTCTAATTCTCTAACTGTCTGGGTACCTGTAGGGTACCTGTCTCTGTCATGCTCTCTCTACCTGTCTCTCTCTACCTGACACTCTTACTCACTTTCTACCTGTATCTCTCACTCTCTCTCTCTACCTGTCTCTCTCATGCTCTCTCTACCTGTGTCTCTCTACCTGACACACTTACTCTCTTTCTATCTGTATCTCTCACTCTCTCGCTACCTGTCTCTATCACTCTCTCTACATGTCTCTCTCTATCTGCCTCTCTCACTCTCTTTCTCTAACGGTCTCTCTCTCTCCCTACCTGTCTCTCTCATGCTCTCTTTACTGGTCTCTCACTACCTACCACTCTTACTCTCTCTCTACCTGTCTCTCTCTCATGCTCTTTCTCTACCTGTCTCTCTCTCATGCTCTTTCTCTACCTGTCTCTCTCTCATGCTCTTTCTCTACCTGTCTCTCTCTATGTTCCTATTTTCCCACTTTTCCTGTAAAACAGCAGGACTTTGTTTGCTTTATGTAGGTCGGGAGGTTTAATTGGATCTGGCTTTATTGAGAGGGAACTGTGTGTGTGTGTGTGTGTGTGTGTGTGTGTGTGTGTGTGTATGTGTGTGTGTGTGTGTGTGAGAGAGAGTGTGTGGGCTGCACAAATTGGATGGCTATCAAACAGCAATTTAAAAGCTGCCGTAATCCGTCTGGAGCTTGTTTTACTGAGTTGTGTAGTGTTTTTGCATAACAATAATACACACACACACACACACACACACACACACACACACACACACACACACCCTGCCACCCAGCATAGTCTGCTTCCCTTCTATACTATTCTACTCTTTCAGAATGTGAATAAAATGCCATATATTGTTACAAAACAAACAAATTAAACAAACAGAACTTCAGAACAAAACTTTGTTTTGTTTTGAATCAAAACTTCTTTTTTATATTAATTAATAAACATCTTGACGTTGTGGTTCTACAGAAGAATACCAATGAACAGGAACGTGTAACTAAAAGCGTAACGAAATCTACATACATACAGTTCCTTACGAAAATATTCACCCCCTCAAATGGCATCAGGTTCATCTGGATTACGAGTGACACTCACACTCGTTGTTCCAGTCAGTATTTCTTATTACTGCAAGATATGAAAAGCTGAAAAATGCCCCTTGCATAAGTATTCACCCCCTTCAGACTAGTACTTGGTAAACCTTTTGCTGCAGTAACATCTATAAGTGTGTTGGGGGTCAGTGAAGTTCCTCCCAGCTCTGCACACTGTTTGGGAGTTTCACCCATTCTTCCTGGAAGATCTGCTCCTTGTTCTTCAGGTTGGTCCTTGACTGATGTCGTCTTCGAACAGTGCCAGAGATTCTCAGTGCGACTCAGATCAGATTTGGACTTTGACTTTGCCTCTGCAGAACATTCACCTTTTTGTTCTTAACCCCTCCTGCATTGCTTTGTCCTTGTGTTTAGGACCATGCTCCTGCTGAAAGGACTGAAGCAGGTTCTCTTGTAATATCCGCCTGTGTCTTGCTCCATCCATTCTCTCTTCAATTTCAACAAGAAGCCCAGGTTTCGAGGATGAAAAGTGTTTCCACGGCATCACGCTGCCACCGCCGGGTTTCACTAGAGAGATGGTGTTAATCGAGGTGTGGCCTGCTGTAGGTTGCACTCGGAAACTTTTATTCAACAAATATTTCGATCTTGGTCTCCTCACACAAAAGAACACATCTTGGTTGGGTCACTCCTGTGCTCTTTTTGAGTTTTGAGGTAGTGCTTGTCTAGGAAGTTCCTGGGTGTTGTGATGCAGCTTCCACATCCTCGTTGATGATCCAGCCGTGTCTACTTGGACGTCCAACCTCTTAGCTACCATTTTACACCCTATTCCTAAGCTGAAAAAGCTCAAATTCTAGGACTTTATCTTTAACTGTGTTTGAAAGCTCCTCAGTCTATTTTTCACTCTTTTCCTCCAGACTCAGCGTTTCTCCAGTTACGGTTCAGCTGAGGTGGGGTTTTTCATTTCACAGGCGAAGTTCTATTGTGTCTTCGTTAAGACGATATCTTTCATCAGGAGCTTTTGGGACTCCGTAGACGACTTCTGCATACGGCATTTTTCAGTTTGTGATTTTCTCTGAAGTACTTGCTGACAGGTAATGAATTGTAACTGTAAGACAACGCGAGTCTGCAGTAAAAAATACTGACAGGAAGATCATGCGTACTGTATTTGCTATTCAGACTAGTCAGATCAGTTTCTGGGGGCTGAATACTTTTTTTTGTATGTAAATTGGAAAGATCCTCAACTAGGGGTGGAAAAATACGGCATCAAATATTAATATGGCTACACTGGAAAAATATTTTACAATTCAGTGTTCTGTTGAATGATATTTAGATTTGCAGAGATTTCAATGTTTCAGCAAAACATCACAGCAATAATATAAACGTCAAGTAGGAAAAGAAGGTGTTAATACAGGAAGTAATTAAACACTGTGTGTGTCATGCGGTTATAGGAAAATAATCAGTGCTGAAGTGATGAAGAGTTACTGTCAAAACCATGAAGTTCAATATTTTCCTATAACAACAGGTTTTATTCCTCTTATACCACAGCAACTTGCCAACGAATACAGTTTTTTAAAAATTTACTAAAGAATGAGATGACAGTTTTATCCGTTTATAGTTACATTTATTGTTCACGTCAGTTCCTGTTCTCACTTATGTTATAGCAGCTGTAAGCAGTCGGTCCATCACCAGCCCTCTCTTTATTCTTATCCCAGGGAGCACTGGGCACAAGGCGGGGTACACCCTGGACAGGGTGCCAGTCCATCGCAGGGCACAATCACATACACACTCACACACCCATTCATACACTACGGACACTTTAGACACGCCGATCAGCCTACCATGCATGTCTTTGGACTGGGGGAGGAAACCGGAGTACCCGGAGGAAACCCCCGCAGCACGGGGAGAACATGCAAACTCCACACACACAGAAACGCTGACACTGGTGACTCCTTCCATAAAAGTTAATTCAATAAAACGATCACATGTTCATGTGGAGCGTCTGGCATACGAGTCCCTGTGAAGGAGCTGTTACTATAGAAACAATGACGGATTAGAACAAGCACATTCAAATAAACCTGGGATTTGAAGGAGTCATTTATCTCACGCTGAGAGAGAGAGAGAGAGAGAGAGAGAGAGAGAGAGAGAGATGGACAGATAGAGAAAGAGAGCATCAAAGAGGCCAAAAACCCATCTAGCATGTTCCAGGAAGCTGATTGGTCTAGGAGACTCTTGTCTTTACAATCCAGTCTCTCTAGTGAGATCTAGCGTCTTTATATTAGCATATTCAAATCACTTAATCTGTCCAGGGTCAGCGTATCAGAGTGTGTTCCTCCTGTAGAGGGCAGTAGAGCCACACACACACACACACACACACAGAGGTGAATGGCCTTCATCTTTATAAAGAGACTGTTGAAGAGCAGAAATGGAAAAAAAAAGGAAGAGAGCCGTGAGTGCTGCTGAGCCAAGACCTGGGTATAAAAAACACACACGCACAGAGAGAGAGAGAGAGAGAGAGAGAGAGAGAGAGAGAGCAGGAGGAAGAAACAGGACATGATGATTGAAGGGAATGAAGAAAGAGAAAAGAAACAATGAAGGAGGCTGAAAGAGATCAGAATTAAGAGTTGGGGATAAGAGAGAGGGAGAGAGAGCGAGCGAGCGAGAGAGAGAGAGAGAGAGAGAGAGAGAGAGAAAGTGGTGTTTTGGGACTTGAGTAGATGCCACTTCATGAATATTTCATAACAGTTGTTGAACAGCTCAGAGAGAGAGAGAGACAGAGACAGAGAGACAGACAGTGAGCGAGAGAGAGAGAGAGAGAGAAAGAAAGAGAGAGACAGATAGACCGAGAGAGAGACAGACAGACCGAGAGAGAGAGCGAGAGAGAGAGAGAGAGAGACAGAGAGAGAGAGAGAGAGAGAGAGACAGAGAGAGAAAGAGAGAGACAGACAGACCGAGAGAGAGAGAGAGAGAGAGACAGAGAGAGAAAGAGAGAGACAGACAGACCGAGAGAGAGAGAGAGAGAGAGAGAGACAGAGAGAGAAAGAGAGAGACAGACAGACCGAGAGAGAGAGAGAGAGAGAGAGAGACAGAGAGAGAAAGAGAGAGACAGACAGACCGAGAGAGAGAGCGAGAGAGAGAGAGAGAGAGAGAGAGAGACCGAGAGAGAGAGAGAGAGAGACAGAGAGAGAAAGAGAGAGACAGACAGACCGAGAGAGAGAGCGAGAGAGAGAGACAGAGAGAGAGAGAGAGAGAGAGAGACAGAGAGAGAAAGAGAGAGACAGACAGACCGAGAGAGAGAGCGAGAGAGAGAGAGATGGAAGGATAGATGAAGAGAAAAGAAAGAGATGTTCTCACTCACCTTTTCTAACGCTCTGTGTTTGATGAGTGATCCTGATATTGATCTCATTCGATAATTAGAGGACATCTATCTGTAATGAGAAGATAAATGTTCTTATAGCCCCTCTCAGTGGGTTGAATCTCAGGAGCTCAAAAGCTGCCCATAAAGTAGGTGGCTTCCTTCTCAGTGAAAAAACCCTCCGTCAAATTGGTATCGCATTAAAAATATTCAATAAAACCACTCACACTGGCTTGTGCTTGTACAATTCAGTGTTCTTTATACTTCACTATACTTCACATACAGCTTAGTATTCCGCACACTTCAGTATTCCGTACACTTCAGTATTCCGTACACTTCAGTATTCCGCACACTTCAGTATTCCGTACACTTCAGTATTCTATAAACTTCAGTATTCCGTACACTTCAGTATTCCGTACACTTCAGTATTCCGTACACTTCAGTATTCCGCACACTTCAGTATTCCGTACACTTCAGTATTCTATAAACTTCAGTATTCCGTACACTTCAGTATTCCGTACACTTTGGTATTCCATACACTTCGGTATTCCGTACACTTCAGTATCCTATAAACTTCAGTATTCCGTACACTTCAGTATTCCGCACACTTCAGTATCCTATAAACTTCAGTATTCTATAAACTTCAGTATTCCGTACACTTCAGTATCCTATAAACTTCAGTATTCTATAAACTTCAGTATTCCGTACACTTCAGTATTCTATAAACTTCAGTATTCCGTACACTTCAGTATTCCGTACACTTCAGTATTCTATAAACTTCAGTATTCCGTACACTTCAGTATTCCGTACACTTCAGTATTCTATAAACTTCAGTATTCCATACACTTCAGTATCCTATAAACTTCAGTATTCCGTACACTTCAGTATTCTTTAAACTTCAGTATTCCGTACACTTTGCTATTCCGTACACTTCAGTATTCTATAAACTTCAGTATTCCATACACTTCAGTATCCTATAAACTTCAGTATTCCGTACACTTCAGTATTCTTTAAACTTCAGTATTCTGTACACTTTGCTATTCCGTACACTTCAGTATTCTATAAACTTCAGTATTCCATACACTTCAGTATCCTATAAACTTCAGTATTCCGTACACTTCAGTATTCTTTAAACTTCAGTATTCCGTACACTTTGCTATTCCGTACACTTCAGTATTCTATAAACTTCAGTATTCCATACACTTCAGTATCCTATAAACTTCAGTATTCCGTACACTTCAGTATTCTTTAAACTTCAGTATTCCGTACACTTTGCTATTCCGTACACTTCAGTATTCTATAAACTTCAGTATTCCATACACTTCAGTATCCTATAAACTTCAGTATTCCGTACACTTCAGTATTCTTTAAACTTCAGTATTCCGTACACTTTGCTATTCCGTACACTTCAGTATTCTTTAAACTTCAGTATTCCGTACACTTTGCTATTCCGTACACGTATAGCCACGTTATCTTCACATGAACTGTAGATGAAAAAAAACCGTTTGACTCATTGGCACTTTTGAATCACTTTTGCTCGATTCACTTAAGAGTCGTTTAAAAGCAACGAATCATCCAGGAATCACACCACTATTGTTTCTGTGTGGATTTGAGAGACTGGAAGACACAGTGCTTCTGCTGTGTGCTGTAATTAAACAGATGCATCATGGGAAGACAGGCTAATCCATTTTAGCAGTTTGCTTCTAATGAGGTGAAAGACGGTGCTACGCTAATTGTGCTTCATTCACACCTCTTTTCAGCACTGAGCTAACACGAGAAACTAACACTGACGGTCTCACTGTGTTTATGTGAAGTGTTTTCCTGCTGTAACACACACTAACACACACTCTTTATCGTCAGAAAGGGCTCGGGTGTGTTAGAACAAGAAAAACACTAACACAGACAGGAGTCAATTACACAGACGTGTTAAACACAGTGAGACTCTCTTCCCCATGATGCATCTGTTTAATTACAGCACACAGCAGAAGCACTGTCTCACAAGCTCTCAAATCCACACAGGAACAATGGTGTGATTCCTGAACGACTCTTTTAAGTGAATTGACTCACCCCGGAGGAACTTGCCGTTCGGCTGATTCACTGTAAACGATTTGTTATTTGTCTATTTTTCAGTGAATCAGAAGCATGAATGAGTGTTGCTTGGCATTTCTTCACACTGCACACTGATAAACAAGAACCAGAAGAACTTAAAGTACATTTTCAAACAACTTGAGAGACAACTGGAACTGTTACCGTGACGACAGTAAAAGCAATCAGCATCAAATTATTAGAACTCCAGCTCTTCTGTCTGTCTCTTCCTGTCTGCCTGTGTCTGTCTTTCTGCCTGTCTCTGCTTGTCTC
>NC_071273.1:24480699-24493199 GCF_023375685.1 Ictalurus furcatus
AAAATCCTGATCACCTCAAACTCTGTTTGTGTTTACACGAGCAGGATTTCTGATCGACGGTGTGAGGAGAATATTTTTCTTTGCTGTTCTGTAGTTCCTCCATCTGGATGTAGGAGGAGCTACAGGACCTGATAATGACACTCTGACCAGAGAGAGACAGAGAGAGAGAGAGAGAGAGAGAGAGAGAGAGCGAGAGAGAGAGAGAGAGAGCGCGACAGCGAGAGAGAGAGAGAGAGAGAGAGAGAGAGCGAGAGAGAGAGAGAGTGAGAGAGAGAGAGTCTTAGTGATACCTCTCAGAGCACGTTTCTCCTGCTCAGTACTAAAGCTCTCTCTCTCTCTCTCTCTCTCTCTCTCTCTCTCTCTCTCTCATTGTGTGTGAGATTTCAGGCATGCTTGGATAATGTTTGCGTGTGTGTGTGTGTGTGTGTGTGTGTGTGTGTGTGTGTGCGCTGGCTCTGCACCATGGTACTCATTTAACACTGCCGTAGGAACCTGCTCACTGTGACTCTGCATACACACTCTACACAACAAACAAACACACACACACACACACACACACACACACACACACACACACACTCTTACACACAATACACACATACACGCGTGCGTGCAGACGCGCTTCATCATCTGCATCGTCCAGCTGAGCTGTGCAGGAGAGCTGCCTTGCTGCTGTGTTCTGTAAGTCCTCAGTGTGTGTGTGTGTGTGTGTGTGTGTGTGTGTGTGTGTGTGTGTGTGACAGAGAGACAGACAGAGAGAGAGAGAGATGGAGTGAGTGTGTGAAATAAATTTTATGTTTACATTGCAGACTGTTATGATGTTTATGACATGATGAGCGTGTGTTTCATTGATATGCAAGGGAGAACGCTGAGGTGTGTGTGTGTGTGTGTGTGTGTGTGTGTGTGTGTGTGTGTGTGAGAGAGAGAGAGAGAGAGAGACAGACAGAGTAAATGGATTTTCAAAAAGTAGGTTATTCCAGAAGCAGCTGATTCTCTTTTTGCATGGAGCGCTCATTCTGAAATTGCAAAGTGTGTGTGTGTGTGTGTGTGTGTGTGTGTGTGTACATGTGTATACAGGTGTGTGTGTGTGTGTGTGTTTGTGTACATGTGTATACAGGTGTATGTGTACATGTGTATACAGGTGTGTGTGTGTGTACAGGTGTATACAGGTGTGTGTGTGTGTGTGTGTGTGTTATAGTGTCAAGTAGAACGGCATGCATGGGAATGTTTATTTGGATCTCGTGTGTTTGTGGGTCTCATGTTGCTGTCTTTCTTTTCCTCTTCCCCTCTCTCTCTCTCTCTCTCTCTCTCTCTCTCTCTCTCTCTCTCTCTCATTTTCTGTCTCTCTGTCCAACTGTCACTGATTAACCGTATAGATTCTGACTATATAGATTCTGATTAACTATATAGATTCTGATTAACCGTATAGATTCTGATTAACTGTATAGATTCTGATTAACTGTATAGATTCTGACCATATAGATTCTGATTAATCGTATAGATTCTGAGCGTATAGATTCTGATTTACTGTATAGATTCTGATTTACTGTATAGATTCTGATTAACCGTATAGATTCTGACCATATAGATTCTGATTAATCGTATAGATTCTGAGCGTATAGATTCTGATTTACTGTATAGATTCTGATTTACTGTATACATTCTGACCGTATAGATTCTAATTAACCGTATAGATTCTGAGCATATAGATTATGATTAACCTTATAGATTCTGAACGTATAGATTCTGAGCGTATAGATTCTGATTAACAGTATAGATTCTGATTAACCGTATAGATTCTGATTAACAGTATAGATTCTGAGCGTATAGATTCTGAGCGTATAGATTCTGATTAACAGTATAGATTCTGATTAACCGTATAGATTCTGATTAACCGTATAGATTCTGAGCGTATAGATTCTGATTAACCGTATAGATTCTGATTAAGCGTATAGATTCTGAGCGTATAGATTCTGATTAAGCGTATAGATTCTGAGCGTATAGATTCTGATTAACCGTATAGATTCTGAGCGTATAGATTCTGAGCGTATAGATTCTGAGCATATAGATTCTGATTAACCGTATAGATTCTGAGCGTATAGATTCTGAGTGTATAGATTCTGATGAACTGTATAGATTCTGAGCGTATAGATTCTGAGCGTACAGATTCTGAGTGTATAGATTCTGATGAACTGTATAGATTCTGATTAAGCGTATAGATTCTGAGCGTATAGATTCTGAGCGTATAGATTCTGATTAACTGTATAGATTCTGATTAAGCGTATAGATTCTGAGCGTATAGATTCTGAGCGTATAGATTCTGATTTACTGTATAGATTCTGATTAAGCGTATAGATTCTGAGCGTATAGATTCTGATTTACTGTATAGATTCTGATTAAGCGTATAGATTCTGAGCGTATAGATTCTGAGCGTATAGATTCTGACTGCGATGTCATTCCATGTGCAGGTCGTGTGCAGCGTGTCTGTACACTCCTGTGTGTTTCTTGTGTTTATTCTTGTAAAACTCACACCTGTGCAGTTTCCACCGCTTACGTTATATACAGCACAATATTAGTATATTTATCCCTGAGGCAGAACATGTATCTCTACTCTTTTTTAATTTTCTTTCATTTTTTTAAACAAATGAAGCTTCACTCTGTCGACACATTTCCGCCCCCACGCCATTTTCTCACGTGAGACACGTGGAGCCTGCCAACTGCATCTTTACACGCTCAGAGAGAAAAGCGCTATCCACCCTCTTCCGCATACATGAGCTCACAGACACACGCGATTGGGTAGTGTCGCTGTGATTGACAGAGGAGAGAGAGAGTATGCCCCTCCCACCCAGACAGCACGGACAGAACTGGCTCCGGATGATGCCGTTGACGTGACGTAAAGGACACCGTGTCAGAACTGTCCGTCAAACCCGTGTGTCCGTTAGAGTCGTAACTGAGGAACTGTGACTTGTCGGGGCGAGTCAATTTGAAATATAAAAAACGGAATGCTGACCGAGATCAGATGGATCTAAATTCCTGAATGTTTTGAGTTGATGAAACGTTTTTTTGTTTATAATTGGACAGGGGAGACACATTTCCATTCAGGCTACCTGTACATTCACGGACTTATCCAATCAGCCAATCAGGTTCTCAGAAACTGGACAGTTAAAGATCAGACAAATCCCAGGCAACATTTTTCCGATCTTCATCTGTCTTGAGTATGCTTCAGATTCCCGTGCCTGGCAGACAGGAGCAGAACTCCATTCTCCTCAGACCATCCATCCATCCGTCCATCCATCTCTCCAACCTTTTCCTCCAGCCATCCATTCCTCTATCCTTCTAGAACTCTGTTCCCTGCTTCTATCCATCTATTCATCCGTCTATCCACCTCTCCTCTGCGCGTCTCCCTACATCCATCTGTTCATCCACCTTTCTATCGCTTCATCCCTGCCCCTGTTCATTTATCTCTCTATCCCATCCCTCCATTCTTTTATCCTTCTCTCCTTTCATATATGATTTGGTTATCCGTCTCTCCACCAGATCCTCTTCCTCTCGGTTTTTTGTGTACTATAACACGAGGCAACATAATGAATGAATGTTGTGTGTATTGTGTGTGTATGAATGAGATAAGAATGAGCTTTAACTCACTCCAGTTGACTGTAATTCTCTCATTACTGTGTGTGTGTGTGTGTGTGTGTGTGTGTGTTTCAGGAGGAGTTGTAGATAAGGATCTCAGGCTCTACCTCAGCTTGCGCTTTCAGAAAGGCTCTCTAGACCACAAACTGCAGCAGATCATCCGGGACAACCTCTACCTCCGCACCGTGCCCTGTGAGTGACCTTTTACCTCCTGACCTTCCACTGTGTGACCTTTTCCTTCCTGACCTTTCACCCCAACCCTGCTGGGGGTAATGAGTTGAGTGGAATGTTATGCTGTGAGTTTATTTAGTTTACTGGTGGATCAACTTACATTACTGAGGGTTTAGTGTGGATTCTGGTTCAATTTCACATGCTCATTGAACACGCTGTTTTCATCCATCCATCCATCCATGCATCCATCCATCCATCCATCTATCCATTTATCCATCCACCCACCCATCTATTCACTCATCGATCCATTTATCCATGCATTATCCATCCATCCATCCATTTATCCATCCATTCATCTATCCATTTATCTATCCACCCACCCATCTATTCACTCATCGATCCATTTATCCATGCATTATCCATCCATCCATCCATTTATCCATCCATTCATCTATCCATTTATCTATCCATCCACTCATCCATCAATCCATGCATTTATCCACCCACCCCTCCATCCATGTATTTATCCATCCATCCATCCATCCATCAATCCATCCAACCATTCATTCATCCACCCACCCATCTATTCATCCATCTATCCATTTATCCATCCACCCATCCATCCATCCATCCATCTGTCCATCTATCCATTTATCTATCCATCCATCCATCTATCCATTTATCCATCCACCCACCCATCCATCCATCCATCCACCCATCCATTTATCCATCCATCCATCCAGTCATCCACCCACCCATCTATTCATTCATCTATCCAACCATTTATTCACCCATCCATCCATCAATCCAGCCATCTATTCATCCATCTATCCATTCATCTATGTATCCATCCATCCATTCACCCACCCATCCCAACCAGCTATCTGTCCATCCATTAACCTCTTTCATATACCCATCCATCCATTCACCAAATCATCCATGCATCCATCCATCCATGCACTTATCCATGTATCCATTCATTATTCATTCATCCATTCTTTAACCTATTCTTCCATCCACCCATCCAACCCTCCATCCATCCAGTTAACCAATCATCCATCCAAACATCCATCCAATCATCTCTCCACCCATTAACCCATTCATCCATCCAACCATCCATTTATCCTTCCGTTTATTCCTCTACCCATCCATCCATCCATCCATCCATCCATCCATGCATCTATCCATTAATTATCTCTTGATTTCTATCCCCATTCATCTCTCTTTCATCTGTCATTCTGTCCTTTCCCTCATCCCTTTTTCCCTCAAACTTCTCTTTCCATTCATTTCTCTGATATCATTCCATTCATGCCTCCATCACCAAATTATCTCTTCAGTCATTTCTCCATCCTCTTCCAACATCATCCACATTTCTTTCCTTTCGTCCATCCCTTCTTCTCAATCCATTAATTCATCCATCTTTTCTTCTACCTCTCCATCTCATCCATGTCTTCATCTGTCCCTTATTCTACTTCTCCATCTCCATCTTCATCCTCCTCCTAAGCCCATCCATCTCTCCATCGATCCTTCATTGTGTCATTCTACTATTATCTTCTCTGTCCATTCTTCATTTCTGTCTATTTCCTGTCTATCCATCTATTCATCCATCTGTCTACCTTTTCTGTGCTATATCCCCATCCTCTTTTTACATCCATCCATTCATCCTCTGCCCTGCTCATTCATGTCTCCATCCCACTCCTTCTCTCCCTTTATCTATTTCGCCATCATTTGGTCTTCGACCGATACCTATTCATCTCTCCATCTTCCTCCTACATCTATACATTTTTCTGTTTCTCCATCCACTCCTCCACATGTCCATCCTTCTATCTTTTCTCTCCACCCATTCTTGCATCCATCCTTCTAGCACTCCTTCCATCTCTCCACCCCATCCTCTTTCTACAACCCGTCCTACCATTTGTCCCTCTCTCCATTCACCTCCTTAACCCTTCACTTATCCTAATCATTGTCTTCTTTTTATTTATTTATCCATCCATCCATCCCTTCATCCACCGCTCCATCTACATTGTCATCTGAGGTGAAATAAAAAGACAAGCATTATATAATGTTATAAAAACATTTAGACTGGAGAGAGAGAGAGAGAGAGAGAGAGAGAGAGAGAGAGAATAAGAATGAGAGAGAGTGAGAGAGAATGAGAGTGAGAAAGAGAATGATGGGGCCACTCAGGAGAGAAGAAGAACAAACAGCAGACAGAGGACAGCAGAAGGTTAACTGAAAGATGGATTGCAGGTGAATATTGGGGAATAAAGGGGAAGAGAAGACTGAGGTACAGGGAGGGAGGGAGATATAGAGAAAGAGGGATGGTATGAAGAGAAAGGGCACATCTTTACAAAGAAAAGGCTGAAAAAAGAAGGGATTAAAACGAGAGAGAAAGAAAAATATGTTGCCTCTCTGTGATTGGACGTTTTCTGATGATGTCATCATGATGCTGTTCTTCACAGAGTTCTACAGAATTACAGCATCCGTTTCTCTGCATCTCTCACTGATAACACAGAGTGCTGAACTCTGGATTCTGATTGGCCAGAAGGTGTTGATTAATTCTCTACAACAGCGGCTCTGACAGTAGTGCAGCTGATTGTCTTCAGGACAGAGAAGTGTACACTTTCTCTGTAACGTGTGTGTGTGTGTGTGTGTGTGTGTGTGTGTGTTTGCGAGTGCCATTTCTTGTGCGGTTGACAGTAGCACTGCAGCACTCAGCATTAATATTGATAGCGAGGAGCGGTTCTGTCCACACACTCCACCAGTGTGTTTTGTGTTCCATCACTATGATGCAGTGTGTGTATGTGTGTGTGTGTGTGTGTGTGTGTGTGTGTACACATGTTCTGCTCCAGTGCATTCAACTCAACCAGAGCAGTAGCTTGACATGAGGAGGGGAATAAAACATACACAACTAAACGACCCCTAAAGAGCTCTCTTTCTCTCTCTCTCTCTCTCTCTCTCTCTCTCTCTCTCTCTCTCTCTCTCTCTCACACACACACACACACACAATGTTCAGTCATAGCAGTAAAAACTCTCTTTCTCTCTTTTTCCTTCTAGACTGTTTTCCTATTACCGGAGAGTCTGAGTTACTGCTCGCTTTATGATGGAGGGAGAGAGAGAGGAAGAGGAAATGAACAGATCAGAGGAAAGATGGAGCATTAATAATGAAGGAGTGTGTGGAAGGATGGATGGAGGGATGGGGTTTTGAGATTGATGAACTAATGTGGTGAGAGAGTGGAGGTTGAGGGAGAAGAAGGGATGAATGTAGAGAGAAGATGGAGGAATGATTTAGGGATGTAAGAAAGATGGAGAGATGGTAGGGATGGAGTCTGTAGGAGAGGATACAGAGATGGAAGTATAGAACAGGATGAAGGGATGGACAGGTGGAGGAAGAGGGCGAAGTGATGGGTTTACGGATTGATAAAGGAAGAAAATAGAGGATGATAGAGATAGGGGAGGTAGAGATGGGTGGATAAGTTGAGAATTAAGCTTGATAGATGGATAAATGGTAGACAGAGATGATGGAGTGATGGAAGAGGATGTAGGGATGGAAGAAGAGGATGGGGAAATGGAGGGAGAGATGATGGAGGAAAAACAACAATGATAAAGCGTGGAGGAAAAGGACAGGAATGGTGGAAAAATTCAAACATAGGAAGACAATAGTGGATAAAGAGGATGAATTGATGGAGGGATGGAAGGATGATGGAAGAAAATAAAGAGACAGAGGTGTGGATAAAGAACATGGATGGATGGATGGATGGATGGATGGGATAGAGGAAGAAAATAAAGATATAGTGCAGTGGATAAAGAGGATGAATTGATGGAAGGATGGAAGGATGATTGAAGAAAATAAAGAGACAGAGGTGTGGATAAAGAACATGGATGGATGGATGGATGGAATAGAGGAAGAAAATAAAGATATAGTGCAGCGGATAAAGAGGATGAATTGATGGATGGATGGGTGAGAATAAATGTAGTAGTAGGAAAATAATGTAGAGTGAGAAAAAATGTAGTAGGTGACAAAGGGGATAGATGGATGGATGGATGGATGGATGGAGGAAAATGAAGATATAGTAGAGTGGATGAAGAGGTTGGATGGATGGATGGATGGATGGATGGAAGAAAATGAAAATATGATGGAGTGGATAAAGATGGATGGTGGAGGGGTGGATGAAATGATGGATGGATGTATGGATGGGAGGGAAGAAAATAAAGATATAGGGGAGAGGGTGAAGAGTGTGGCTAGATGGATGTATGGATGGATGGAGGAGGAAAGAAAATGAAGAGAAAGAGTTGTGGAAAAAGAACATGGATGGATGGATGGATGGGTGGATAGAGGAAGAAAATAAAGATAGTTCAATGGATAAAGAGGATGGATGGATGGATGAGAAAAATGAAGATATAGTTGAATGGATAAAAGGATGGATGGCTGGATGGATGGATGGAGGACAATGAAGATATAGTGGAGTGGATGAAGAGGGATGGTGGAGGGTTGGAGGAAATGATGGATGGATGGATGGATGGGGGAGGGAAGAAAATGAAGATATAGTGGAGTGGATGAAGAGTGTGGATGGATGGATGGAGGGATGGTGGAGGGTTGGAGGAATAGATGGATGGATGGGGAGGGAGGAACATTAAGATATAATGGGGAGGGTGATGAGTATGGATGGATGGAGGAAAGGATGAATGGACAGAGGGATGGATGAGGGAAGAAAATGAAGATATAGAGGAGTGGATAAAGAAGATGAATGGATGGATAGCGAATTAAGATGAATAGGTGGAGGGAGAGATAAGATGGAGGAAGAGTGATGTAAAACTGGATGGAGAGCACAGAGTGTATGCTTGAAGGATAGATGGATAGATGGAGGAATGGAACTGCATAGAGAAGAATAGGGTTATAGTGGTGTACAGTCTGAGAATGGAGGTATCGTAAATGAGGGAGGTGAAGACAGAGGTATAGAAGAACGGAGGGATGAATAGAGAGGTGTAATGGGACAGGCGCCACTCTGTCTGATGGAGTCCCAGTGAGAGAGACAGCAGTTGCCATGGCAACCCTATGGAAACTCTTGCAATGCTGACCAAAACGTTCAATTCTCAGAGACGGAGACGGAGACGGAGAAAGAGAAAAACACACATCAGAGGAAAAAAAGCAAAAGGAACGAGAGAATAAAATGGGAAACGGAGGAGTTGATCATTTCCCTCTAACAGAACACACCGAGTGGTGTGTTCCTCTTATACCACGGCAGTTTCTTCCCTGATTGCAATTTTATATTCATTAAAGAACGCCAAGTCGTACTTTATATCCGTTTCTAGTTACATTTAACGTTCACACAACAAGTTAGTTCCTCTTCTCGCTTACGTTATAGCAGCTATAAACACTCGCTCCTCTTCTTTCTCTCCCTTGAAGTTACTGAGAAACCACAAAGAAGCGTAAACTCCTCAATACGTCGAAAAACGTGTCAAAAGTTACAGCTTTACCTCTGTCTGTTACAAAGCACTGACACTGGAGACTCCTTCCATACGTGTTACATAGACATTACGTCTCCCTCAGTGAAGAAAACGTCACCGTGTAATATATATAGCTGTTACATAGAAACAATAACACATTAATATAAACCTGTCAGAGCTGCTGTTCTAGAAAATGAATCAACACCTGAGCACCAATCAGAATCCAGAACTCAGTGGTAAAACATCCTTTAGTCATTACCTTGGTAACACAGTGTTGCGGTTTCTACGGCAACGAGCTCTATGTGCTTTGGCGTTGGTTTCTGTACTGGTCCCTGCTTTGTCATTGGATTGTTTCCCTGATTGTGTTCACCTATTCGTTGTTTTCCCTGGATTTGTCTAAGAGAGTGCATAAGTATTTACACCCTCGTGTCTTTGCAAGTACTTCTTGTTGTTGTATATTGTTAAATCTGAGCCGTGTTTCTGGCCCTTGCTGATTTTGACCTTTGACCGTAGCTGCGTGTCAGAATCCTCAGCTGTAGGATTCTGTAGGATCCGTTGACTTTACGGAAATTAGATGAGGCAACATCATCGGAGCCTCTTTTCAGGGCTTCCTCTCGTATGCGCTATGTAAATCATCAACATAATGCATTATACAGCAAATAGCGTTCATAACACAATTCGGCAAATCCCAGCGCAATATCTTCGATGTTTTGATTTTCTTTAATAAATGAATTTTATCAGAGGAATGTACTGAATATAAAATAATAGCATCTGACTAAATAAAACACACACACACACACACACACACACACACGATAGTAAAATGATTACAAAGCAGCCGCAAATGAAAAGAAAGCAGTTTCTTAGGAAAGATAGAAGACGGTAAAATAAATAAACGAGGACGTCTGCGCGTGGCTAATAAAATCACACGGGATGGGAACAGGCGGATGGAAGCATAGAAGAAGACACAGCAGAAAGAGAGGAGGAGAAGGAGGAGGGAGGATACGTAGCGATCTGTTTTCGAACACTCCCGGTTTTGTTTAATCACGCCGGACGAGGGCTTTAAGAGGCGTCTAATTACCGCAAGCGGTCTCGAAGGAGAAGAGAAGGAGTGCAGGAAGAGGAAAACGCACACTTCCTCCAGGCAGGGAACACACAGAGGAACTCTCTCAACACAGGCTTCTGAAGTCTAATCAGTACCAATTCAGAACACTTCCAGGTCATCAACGTAGTGAAAACATGATCACACGATAGAGCTCTTTCCCACTCAGCGTGGCGCAAGGTCTCTTTCCAGAACCTTCACGCTAACTGTTCCTCAGTGGTGGAATGCACTTCCAATCTCAGTCCGGACCACAGAATCTCACCATCTTCAAAAAACAGCTAAAGACCCGCCTCTTCCGTGAACACCTAACCAACTCATAATAATTAAAAAAAAAAAATTGCACTTCCACCTCTACTCTGTGCACTTTGCTTCCTCTGGAACTCAATTAACGGATCTTGTACGGTAGCACTACTTGTGTTGTTCTCTGCTTGATATATCGCTTTGCTTGTATTTTTCTCATTTGTAAGTCGCTTTGGATAAAAGCGTCCGCTAAGTGAATAAATGTAAAATGTAAATGTAAAGAGCTGGCTGGAGAGTCGAGCCTGACTGAAACCTCTTAAGCCCCTAACTCCTGAACTGAACATTTTTTGGATCCAGTTCTGATCACATCTGGCAGGTACTGAATTCTGGAGCATTCTGACTATCAGCATCAAACCAGGAAAGCACACTGAAACGTGCAGGCTGAGGAATGCAGGACATTTTCTAAATGAATTGGCAATCCTCTTCAAATGTGAGTAATTAACAGAGCGTTAATGAGGTCAAACAGGATGTTATTATATTAGAAAAGCACTAAAATGTACCGTGAACGCGGATTAAAGCCGCAAGACGGAGACACCGTTTTATGGAATCATCTCGTTATTTTATTATTAATAAGCAGCTGATCTGAGCGTCAACGATCAGAGACGATTAGAGGAGATCTCTCTCTCTCTCTCTCTCTCTCTCTCTCTCTCTCTCACTCAGTAATACAGCGGTTTCCTGTGAGTCTATGATTAACAGTACAGCCCGCAGGTAACTGGAGGCATGATGGTGTCGTTTGTCTGATATTCGCTACTCATCTCTCTCCGGGTGTCTGTGAGGAACAGATTGAAGCGCTGATTAAAAGCAGACGTAAACAAAAACGCTGTCCAGACGGAGCAGAATCCGAAGCCGCACTCTTCCCAAGCTTTTATCTGATATCATTGCTGAGGGAACGGATTATTACAGCTGTGATATTAGAGCGGCAGAAGAAGCCGTATTGAGAATTTAATTGTTTTTCGGGGCAAGATGCCATAGGAGAGAGCGTTGGAACAATAACACGGCTAGGACTGAAGCCATCTTTGATTCAGTTGTATTGATTGACAGCTTTATTCATGCAGGACTGGCAATATCATCATCAACATCATCACACTGACTGTGTGTAAGCATCAAGGTACCACGGTTCAACAAAGTTGAGGGAAAAAGTGGACTAACAGTGCAAAACAAACAACAACCACATACTCGTTTCCAAAGCTTCCAATCAGATTTGATGGGAAGCCACAGTTACTGTCCCTGTGGTGCTACCTTCAAGGGTTTGTCTTTTCTACCTTTCCTACCTTCTTCTTCCTGGATATTACGAGCACGGTTAGAAAATCGTGTTTAGCAGGAGAAAACAATGTCAGACGATCAGGTTTTGAGGTCGGCTCTGAAATACAAGAGAGTAAGACTTCTTCTCTCACTCCTTACTTTCCTGCAGTGTTCAGCATCATATTATCATCACTGCTAGTTAATCAGTAGAGATGTTCTAGTAGAAGACTCATTCAGCGCCGCTGTCGAACGGCGTGGTGGAGGAGGTGGTTTGTACCGACAGCGATCACAGCGTATGACAGCTCATCGCTGTGCTGGGACACGGTTTTACTCGGAGACAGTCTCAGTCTCAGGATGAGGTCATTGGATGATAGTTGAACTGCTACCATGCACTATTCATATCCATATACACTTCCACTTTCACACCGTGTACAGGGTCTGCACTGCGCTGGCTTTTTAATTCCACTCAGGTCCACAGCTGATATTTACAATGTTTACACCCCACTGCACCACCACATCACACCACATTTTACTTTAATCACACACCTGCAGATCAAAAGCTTTTTAACATCATGAGAAACATTTCAGTCTATCTATCTGTCTATCT
>NC_071273.1:24500699-24545699 GCF_023375685.1 Ictalurus furcatus
ATTCCTCTCATAACGATCTTAATACAAATAAACATGAAGACCAGAATTCCAGATTTAACCCCCGTGCTGAAATTCTCAGGCTTTAAAAAAAACAAATTCAGTGTAAAGTCGACTGACTGAGAGTTAAATTGTGTGTGTGTGTGTGTGTGTGTGTGTGTGTGTGTGTGTGTGTGTGTATGTGTGTGTGTGTGTGTGTGTGTGTGTGTAAAACCACTGAAATCTGATTAGACTGCAGGAGTATTGCTGCAGCAGCCATGCATCCGAGCCAGCTGGAGCTCAGGTAGGTGTGTGTGTGTGTGTGTGTGTGTGTGTGTGTGTGTGTGTGTCTGTGTGTGTGTGCATTGTCTGGCTATAAATAGTCTCGGAGTAGTTTAAAACGTCACTGCAGCTCAGCCATTCTCACTACACTGTAAGCTTCTCCCCTATTCCCTACGCCCTATTCCCTACACCCTATTCCCTACACCATATTCCCTACGCCCTATTCCCTATGCCCTGTTCCCTACACCCTATTCCCTACACCATATTCCCTATGCCCTGTTCCCTACGCCCTATTCCCTACACCATATTCCCTACACCATATTCCCTACGCCCTGTTTCCTATGCCCTGTTCCCTACGCCCTATTCCCTACACCATATTCCCTATGCCCTGTTCCCTACACCAAATTCCCTATGCCCTGTTCCCTACGCCCTGTTCCCTACACCCTATTCCCTACACCATATTCCCTATGCCCTGTTCCCTACGCCCTATTCCCTACGCCCTATTCCCTACACCATATTCCCTACGCCCTGTTTCCTATGCCCTGTTCCCTACGCCCTATTCCCTACACCATATTCCCTATGCCCTGTTCCCTACACCAAATTCCCTATGCCCTGTTCCCTACGCCCTGTTCCCTACACCCTATTCCCTACACCATATTCCCTATGCCCTATTCCCTACGCCCTGTTCCCTACACCCTATTCCCTACACCCTATTCCCTACGCCCTGTTCCCTACGCCAAATTCCCTACGCCCTGTTCCCTACGCCATATTCCCTACGCCCTATTCCCTACGCCCTATTCCCTACACCCTATTTCCTACACCCTATTACCTACGCCAAATTCCCTACGCACTGTTCCCTACACCATATTCCCTACACCCTATTCCCTACGCCTTGTTCCCTACACCCTATTCCCTACACCCTGTTCCCTACGCCATATTCCTTACACCCTATTCCCTATGCCCTGTTCCCTACACCCTATTCCCTACACCATATTCCCTACGCCCTATTCCCTATGCCCTGTTCCCTACACCCTATTCCCTACACCCTATTCCCTATGCCCTGTTCCCTACGCCAAATTCCCTACACCCTATTCCCTACGCCCTATTCCCTACACCCTATTTCCTACACCCTATTCCCTATGCCCTGTTCCCTACACCCTATTACCTACGCCCTGTTCCCTACGCCAAATTCCCTACGCACTGTTCCCTACACCATATTCCCTACGCCCTGTTCCCTACGTCCTGTTCCCTACGCCAAATTCCCTACGCACTGTTCCCTACACCATATTCCCTACACCCTATTCCCTATGCCTTGTTCCCTACACCCTATTCCCTACACCCTATTCCCTACGCCCTGTTCCCTACACCCTATTCCCTACACCATATTCCCTACACCCTATTCCCTATGCCCTGTTCCCTACGTCCTGTTCCCTACGCCAAATTCCCTATGCACTGTTCCCTACACCCTATTCCCTATGCCTTGTTCCCTACACTCTATTCCCTACGCCCTGTTCCCTATACCTTGTTCCCTGTGCCCTGTTCCCTACGCCAAATTCCCTACAACCTGTTCCTTATGCCATATTCCCTATGCCCTTTTCCTTATGCCCTGTTCCCTATACCTTGTTCCCTGTGCCCTGTTCCCTACGTCCTGTTCCCTACGCCCTGTTCCTTATGCCCTGTTCCCTACGTCCTGTTCCCTATACCTTGTTCCCTGTGCCCTCCTCCCTACATCCTGTTCCTTACGCCCTGTTCCCTATACCTTGTTCCCTGTGCCCTGTTCCCTATGTCCTGTTCCCTATGAACTATTCCCTACACCCTGTTCCCTATGCATTATTCCCTACACCCTGTTCCCTATGCACTATTCCCTACACCCTGTTCCCTATGCATTATTCCCTACTACCTATTCCCTACATCCTGTTCCCTACTACCTATTCCCTACACCCAATTCCCTACACCCTGTTCCCTGTGTCCTGTTCCCTATGCACTATTCCCTACACCCTGTTCCCTACACACTATTCCCTACGCCCTGTTCCCTACGCCCTGTTCCCTATGCACTATTCCCTATGTCCTGTTCCCTATGCACTATTCCCTACACCCTGTTCCCTATGCACTATTCCCTAAGCCCTATTCCCTAAATCCTGTTCCCTATGCACTATTCCCTACGTCCTGTTCCCTATGCACTATTCCCTACACCCTGTTCCCTACACACTATTCCCTACGCCCTGTTCCCTACGCCTTGTTCCCTATGCACTATTCCCTACACCCTGTTCCCTATGCACTATTCCCTAAGCCCTATTCCCTAAATCCTGTTCCCTATGCACTATTCCCTACGCCCTATTCCCTATGCACTATTCCCTACACCCTGTTCCCTACGTCCTGTTCCCTATGCACTGTTCTCTACGCCCTATTCCCTATGCACTATTCCCTACACCCTGTTCCCTACACACTATTCCCTACGCCCTGTTCCCTACGCCCTGTTCCCTATGCACTATTCCCTATGTCCTGTTCCCTATGCACTATTCCCTACACCCTGTTCCCTATGCACTATTCCCTAAGCCCTATTCCCTAAATCCTGTTCCCTATGCACTATTCCCTATGTCCTGTTCCCTATGCACTATTCCCTACACCCTGTTCCCTACACACTATTCCCTACGCCCTGTTCCCTACGCCCTGTTCCCTATGCACTATTCCCTACACCCTGTTCCCTATGCACTATTCCCTAAGCCCTATTCCCTAAATCCTGTTCCCTATGCACTATTCCCTACGCCCTATTCCCTATGCACTATTCCCTACACCCTGTTCCCTACGTCCTGTTCCCTATGCACTGTTCTCTACGCCCTATTCCCTATGCACTATTCCCTACGCCCTGTTCCCTACACACTATTCCCTACGCCCTGTTCCCTACACCCTGTTCCCTACACCATATTCCCTTACTCCTCTCTCTATCCCTCACTTTCTCTAATTCTTACTTCTTCTCTTTTCTCTTTATATATTTGTCTCTTCACCGGATCCTGAGTAGTGTTTTTCTCTGACCCTTTTCTTTCCCTTCTCCGTATTTGTCTTGTGTGTTCTGTGCTAGTCCTTCACCCATTCTCTTTCTCTTGCTCTTTGTTCTTTCTCATTTCTCTTAGCTGCTCGTCCGTCTCACTTTTTTTCCTGGACTGTTTCCAGTCCAAAGTTCTTGATTAAAGTGACTACAGACTAAAGTTCCTGAACTAAAATTTCTGTGCTAAAGTTCTTAGGATAAAGTCCTGGGCTAATGTTCCTAGGTTAAAGTTCCTAGACCAAAGAAGTTCAAGGACCAAAACTTTTAAAGTTCCTGACCTAAAGATCCTGGACTAAAACCTCTAGGCAGTTCTCGGTTCAGGAACATCATATACGTAACGAACTAAAGAAGCGTTCTGTATCCAGCTGTGTGTGTGTGTGTGTGTGTGTGTGTGTTTGTGTGTTTGTGCATGTGTGCGTGTGCGCATGTGTGCATGCGTGTTAGCTACACTTTCTACTCTTTGGCCAAGTTCCACTTTGCAGAGATATCACCATGGAGACAGACGTGATGTCAGCTGGGCGGGGATTCGGAGAGAAGATTCAGTCCCTGATCACCTTCCTTACACACACACACACACACACACACACACACACTGAAAGCAGCACAATGCCTGCAGGTATGTGTTGTATCAGCAGGGAGTCTATTTGCCCCCTGCAGCTTTTCCTCAGAGATATGTGTGTGTGTGTGTGTGTGTGTGTGTGTGTGTGTGTGTGTGTGTGTGTGTGATATGCACATTGCTCTAGTTCAGCTACTTCAGGCTGCAGAAGATCAACATAAAGTCTAAAAATAGCACAAGCCATAGCAATTTTATACACACACACACACACACACACATACACACATACACACACATACACGCGTGCACACACACACACAGGAAGAAGAACAGTCACATGACTTAATATGCATGCTGCTCAGGTTTCCTCTCCGTGCGTGTGTGTGTGTGTGTGTGTGTGTGTCAGAGAGACAGAGATGTGAGATCGGTCCTTATGACAGCAGGAGATTTACACACACACACACACACACACACACACACACACACACACACACAGCTATTACACGCTTTAAACAGCTTTCAGCAGCGCTTGCATTAAACATGGCGTTAAACTCTCACGCTTTAATGATTTTATTTTACATTCATAAAAATTTGAACTTCATTTTAGATTTATAAAATATTTCTGCTCTCAGAGGATCAGAGACTCTGTCACTTTCATGTCCTGCTGCGCAGCACAGAACCACCGTCTTTAACGAAAACTGCAAAAATTGCTCAGGAACGCTTTGAGGAACATGACGAAGAGTTCAAGGTGTCCCAGGCGACCCAGGTGTCAGTCCCATCCAGCGTCTCTGGGATGTGCTGGACAGACAAGTCCGATCCGTGGAAACCATGGGAAACCGTGCTTCTGGGCTGGAGTTCTATCGGTGCTGCGTGGATAAACGAACGAACAGTCGATCATTCGGAGTTCTCCAAGACTGACGACTAATATACCGTCGACACTTTTCTACATTTAATATAGAAACATCTCGTTGGCGCATTTTAATGAAGTGTTTATTTTTGTAGCCCGTACTCAGAAGGCTCTCTAACTCCACCCTGTTTTTCAGGTCAGTGTAGAAGCTCATCAGCGACACTTTTATCATCAGGTCTTCTCAAATGAAACGGCAGTGGAACGAACCTCCAGCACTTTCCGTTGTTTCTTTCTCGTTTGGCCAGTTTTATCTCGTAGACGTTTGGATAAAGGAGACACGGGAGATCGGTCAGGTGGGAGGCCACCTGACTCGTTCTGTTTTTTCAGGACAATAGAACATGACGCACAGCTTCTGACCGGAGAAATGGTCTCTCTGGATCTTTTGAGTTATCCAGAAACCCATTAAACCGTTCAGTTCAGTCCTCACACTGTAGTGGTTCTCCGCTGGATTCGGAATTCTGGATTTTACCAAGAAACTATAACGCGTAAGGAAAATGTTGGAAAATGGAAAGCTACAGCTTCATCGCTGACACTGGAGACTCCTTCCGTAAACATCCCCTTGCTTTTAGAAAACTTCACCATGTCTATAATCACACACATTTTTAATCTGTTTATGTGGACTCCCTGCGACTGAGCTGTTACTATAGAAACGCTGACTCTAACGCCGAGGGATGCATGAGTGAGTGATATGAGGTCTACTGAGCATGAATTCATCAGGGACAAGGTGTCGTGAATTGCAGCTCGACCCCAGAGACCTGGAAGTCCCAAATTCCCTTTTGGGCCAAATCCGACCCCACCTTGGTATTTTGGTTCCTCCTCGTTATTTACCGTCATGTTTCTGAATCCATATTCAGTAGGTGTAACGACACGGGACTGGAGGCAGAAGCAGTCGCAGATCAGTGTCTTTATTTTCAACACAGCAATCAAACCCAGGAAACCCGGTCGATACTGAGCAAGATTAACGAGGTTAAAACAAGAAACTGGGCGCGAGGCAGGGAACAGACCAGGACACGAAAAGAAGACCGCTTAGCACGCGTAATGCGTTCACCATTACATTCAAACACTCGTTTAGCGTAAACACTGCGCGAAGTGCACAGCCACCGAGGGGTTTAAATATAACAAACACAATCAAACTGAAACATAGACACCTGGATTAAATCGAGACTCACCCTCGAACATCAGCCAGTGCTTAAACAGGGGGAAAACCAAAACAAACAAAGGCGCGTGTCCATATACAAAGTCCCGTGCGCGCGCAATTACGCATGTCATGCGGTTGCGCTGTTTGAATCTGCACGTAGAGTTAATATATATAGAGAGCACGCTGGTCACGTGATCATGATTCTTTCGTGGAGAGCTTCCGAGATCAACCGTACTCGTGAAGCTCGAGAGCTCTGGATTCGAGCGACCAACACTCTTTATACGGTTACTCGATTACGTCTATAGCAGTTAAGAGCTCTTCAGTAGCTTGCACACAACACCAGAGGGGGCGGAAAACGGGCGTTTTAGCCGACCTTGGAGCTCTAATTCTGCTACAGAGCTCGTTATGTTTCACTCGACACTTTGTTCACGCAGTCGAAATGTTTGGGAGAGGTTGCACGTTTATTTATTTAATTATTTTTAAGATATGGTGAACCCGTAGTGGAGTGTGTTCGCGATATTTAACTGTGTTCGTTGTGATTTTGGATGTATTTCGTTTCACGCACAGAAAAAAAACGACACGTTGTTTTGCCTCGTAAATGTGCGTCATTTTTTTCATTCAAATTTTGTTCAAAATATTCGGAGAACTGGATTGTTACCGTAGTGCCTCGTTAACACCCCTAACGTTCAGTAAATATTTCGGCGTATTTTCACGTTCGGTTTGTTTTCTTTTTTTTTTTAAGCTTCTGTCGTTCCACTGAGTCACTCGATGTTGCGGATTCGCTAGCGGAGGTACTGCAGCCGGACGTGGAAATTGGCTAGTGCAGCGTGTCAGGATGTCGAGAAAAGCGGAAATGGCACGCACGTTAAATCCTAACCGCGGTAACGTTTCGAAACGGTAGCGTGTGAAATCCGTCTTCATAGTTAGAGCGGCATTCGCAATATTAATCTGGAAAATAAATGAATAAAATTAAAGAACAGATGGTTTAGTTTCTCTTTCTATTCGTAAATCAAGCCCCCCCCTCACACACACACACAATGACAAATGTATGACGGTGTATAAACACCTCTGTGTGTGATAATAATAGAGATAAACAGCGTCTGAGGTGATAAACTCCTGAACACGAAGTGATAAAAAATCTGTTTCTCTTTAAACACCTGTTTTCATTTCACACCTGAGAGACATCACACACACACACACACACACACAGTGTAAAAACTGTCCACATCATTCTCTCGTTTTTATTCCTCGTCTCTTTTTTCACCACTTGTCTCTTTCTCTTTCCTACTCTATTCTTTCCTCTTATCTTTCTCCTCCCTCCTGTCTTCCTTCTCCTCCTCTACTTATTCTACCTCCTTTTCTTTTCTCTCCTCTCTTCTCTTCTCTGTCCTCCTTCTTCCTCTGTAGGTCTCGTTTTTTCTTTTTCCTTTCTCTCCCTTCACCGTTTGTCTTTTTTCTCTCCTAAGCTTTCTTTTCTTTTCCACATAGACTTCTCCTTCTATTTTCTCTCAGTTCTCTTTTGTTTACTCTTCTTTATTTATTTTTGTTCTTAGTAGCAAGCAAGCTAAGGTTATATGGTTCTTTCTATCTATCTATCTATCTATCTATCTATCTATCTATCTGTGTGTGTAATATGAGGCCGTATGTTTCAGGTGTGTAGCGGTTGTGAAGGTTTCAGTGACTGCTCCCCGCATGTACAGATGTATGGACAGATATTTGCAGTATTGGTAACTAATGAGATAATGAGATGTTTAATTCCCGTAACATTTTTATTTCAACAGCAAATGTATATAAATAATATCCTCTTGAGGGATTCATGTAAACTTGAGATAAACAAAAACATCTATTTAGGCATCCTGGCTCATTTTTGAATAATGGTTGTAATGACGTTTTTTCCCCCCACTGTAATTACGGCCTAATATTCCGGATGTGTGGGAAATAAATAACGCTGTCGCAGCGTGAGGCTGTTTTCACACCTCGGCTTAGTGAAGGAAATGTTTTTTGTTTGAAAAACCGAACGTGGTCAAAAACAATAAGCTATTTATCTCATCTTTAAATCATTATATCTCTATAATGAGAATGAAATAACTGATACTGGCGACTCTGAAATCGCAGGACTAGACCCAGTAGGGTGGTTAATTAAAGCCCCTAGCGCTCCCCTCACTGTCTCTGCTATGTGCCATAACCGAATTCTACCTGGGTTGTAAATGGTTTCTGGATGAAAGCATCTCCCAGATGAATAAAATGCCAATGTAATTATGCTGCTTTCAGGCCGCTCCTGTTACCAAGCAACACCCGTGTCACTAATGCTCGGCTTTTCCCAAATTGTATAATGAAAAGGAAATAAATATGTCCGTGCGCATTTAGAAGCAAACGTTACAGTAGAGCTGTTATTTATTTTTTAATGTAATGGATTTATTAAAAAAAAAACACAAAACAACAACAACAACAAAAAGGGGAAGCACTTTGTAAACATGACTGTGCATTTAAACTGTAAATAGTCACGACTTTGCTAATATTCGACGTCATGCCAAATAGAAAAGAAATCACAAAGGTGGTATCGCTCTTTATTTGCGACTCGAGGAAAACGTGCTGAACTGAAAAGCAAAACATTGTAATCGCCAGCGACCAAACAGCAGGATGAAACAAAGCAAAAACAAACAAACAAACAAACAAACAAACAAAACCATCACGAGATTAGTCAGAATCGAACGTAATTCCCTGTTGTGTCACATTTGACGTTCCTCACTGCGTCGCAGCCGTGCTACACAAAATCGCAACTATACTAAAGCTGTAATAGGAAAAAGTCCTGAAAGCTTCATTTACCACAAACGTGCTGGAGACGTGAAAAAACACTTTATACGTCATTTCTCGTGGGTTTCTTCGCTCCCGCTGCGCTGAAACTGAACCCTTAATCAGGGCCGTCGCCTGACCCAATTTAATGAGGCACATGCAGCAGTAAACAAACAAGCGAATATAAAATTTCACTTCAAATACACATTCATCTCGCTTCTGAGTAACAGTCAACCAGCTGGTTTATAACCACGTTACACCTGGCTTCTACTTCAGGCATGAATTTGCATTCGCACACTCGTCCTGCGTACTTTATGTACATCTGGAGGATTATGAGCGAGCTGGCGTGTCAGCCTTAAACACACTGAAGATCTCAGGCTCTCTTTAAAACGTTCCGGAAAACTCTGTTCTAAATGAACAACGTTAAAAGCTTGTAACGTGTAAAGGTCTGAATCAAAAACCAGTCTGAATAATATTATATTTCATTTGTAATAATCTCATGGTGAGAATTATTAGATACATTTTGCCAATGTTCAAAATATTTCCACTTTCTTTTTCGCAGTAATGCCACTTTAAGTGATTAAGAAACATCTAAAGAATCTGGATCTTTTTAAATAATTGATGAGTGGGAGAAGGGCCTGAAGCAACTTCTGACCGATGAAAGATCCTCTTTATGTGAAATGACCTTGACGTGAGACTCTCGCTCATATGTGAGAGATGTTTTTTTTTTTCCACCTTATCTTTGTTGTAGATGTCTTCTCTCTGAAAATATTTGGTTTGACTCTCGCTCTTCCTGTCTTTCTTTACGAACGGCCGTAAATAAAATGTCTATCCTAGAAACACATAAAGAGCCACTTTCATTTCGATAGAGGTGAACCTCACTCTGACGTTAGGAGATTAGAAGTGACATGATAGCTATCGGCGTGGATCGTTTTCCTTTATCTTTATTCGGGATGTGGTTGTCTCGCAGCAGGACGCTGTTTGCAGGTGCTACTTCCAATTTAATGGCCGGTGTCTGTGTGTATATATGTATGAGTGTGTATGTGTGTGTGTGTGAGAGAGAGAGCGAGATAATAATTTGGTAAGCACTGGGTCAGACTTTTTTTTTGGCATGCTAACAACAATTGATGCGATTTAATTAGCTGAGCTTGTAGGATCAGAATAATTGTGTACAAATGAAGATAATGAGCCTTTATTGGTCACATATAGAGTAGAGCACAGTGAAATTGTTTTCTTCGCATACCCCAGCCAAGTAACTGGAGGAAGCTGGGGTCAAAGCACAGGGTCAGCCATGATACAGCACCCCTGGAGCAGAGAGGGTTAAGGGCCTTGCCAACAGTGGCAGCATGGCAGTGCTGGGGCTTGAACCCCAACCTTCTGATCAGTAACCCAGACCCTTAACCACTACGTCACCACTGCCCGTACAAATGAAGATGCTAATATCCTTCTGCAGTCCTAAAACACACTCGAGAAAAAAACTCTTAGTTGAATACTCTCATTCACACGTGTGCATGAAGCAGCTGGTGAAATATTCGGCTACAGCTACTGAACGTAAAACACTAAAATCATGTTTGTGGTGTTATGTGTTTTTCAACTGAAAGAAAGGAAAACATCTGCATGGCAGGAACATTCACCATCAAACATCACCATCCTCTATCAAACACCAACATTCACCATCAAACACCAACATACACCATCAAACACCACCATCCACTATCAAACAACACCATCCTCTATCAAACACCAACATTCACCATCAAACACCACCATTTACCATCAAACACGACATTCACCACCAAACACCAACATTCACCTTCAAACACCACCATTCATCATCAAACATCGACCTTCACCATCAAACACCACCATTCACCATCAAACACCACCACCATTCAACATCTAACACCACCATCCTCTATCAAACACCAACATTCACTATCAAGGTTACCATTTGGCCACCACACTTCAGAGGTGATGGAACTGACAAACATACAGTACATGAATGGGAGGAAATCATGGATGGCTACCTGAAGAAGAGGGGTATACCACTTCAAGAGCACTCCCAAGAAATTATGTCAAGGTTGATGGAAAAGGCTAGAGATGTCGTCAAAGTCAAGTTGTGCAGCATTCCATCTTTAAGGCCTGCTGAAGATCCCAAGCTTGTTTACGATATACTGAAACAACATTTCAGTGAGCTAACATATTCCACGATGCCTCTGGCCGATTTTTACAACACTCTCCCTCAGGTAGGAGAAAGCCCGATGGACTATTGGATCTGCTTGAATAAAGCTGTGGATGTGGCAGATGAGTGCTTGAGGAGGCAGGGACGAAACATTGAAGATCCCTCTCACGAGGTTATGATGATGTTCGTGAGACATTGCCCTGACCCCGCGCTTTCAAGTGTCCTGAAGTTTAAAATGGCAGAGAGATGGACAGCAAATGAGATTCAGGAACATCTCATTGAATATCAGAGAGAGGCCAGGATAAAGCCACAAGGTAAAATGAGTCAACTACTACAAACAAAACAGGTTGATGCACATGCCCAGAACTCAGCAGTAGAGGCTGTGGCTGCTAATAATTCAAGGGAGCTTGCTTGTGATCAGTATTAAAAGGTGCTGCCATCCTCTCCTCAGGTAGAGAATGCTTGTTTTCAGTCCCTCATTGGCTTGCTGGACCGCGTGCTGGAACAGAAAGTTCAGTCAGCGGCAGTTACTCCATCAGGCAGGGAGCGAGTGAACTTTCCACGAAGGAGATGCAGGGTATGCCAGTCTGCCAATCATTCAACAACTATGCACTGCAGACAGGAAAACCTTTGCATGAGCTGTTTCAAGCTTGGCCATTGGAGAAGAGAATGTCGACAACGTAAGTCAAGAAATGACCTAATGCCGCCACCCGCCCAAACACAGCCCAGATATGAGCAAGGTGGAGCAGGTTTAAACTAGGCAGCTCACATTCAGAGATGGGAAGTGTGGGCGTTAATGGACCAACCCTCAAAGCAAATGAAGACTTAAAGGAGGTGTATCCGAAGGTTTGCAAAGCAATGCCAGAGGACTGCTCCGTAATTATTCAGAATATCCACAAAGTTGAGCCGTTTGGTGAATTATTTCATGCATCAGTGACAGTTAGTGGTTCTGTTCAGTTGCAAGGATTGCTTGATACAGGATCCATGGCCTGTACAATAAGTGAAGAGACAGAGCAGAGACTTTTAATAGAGAACATTGTGACAGAACGGCAAGAGCAGACACAGCACATTATACTTGTTGGCTGTGGAGGACAACGGGTGAGCCCCAAGTGCATGTATGACATGGGATTGGATTTGTATGGGGTAAGGTGCATGGTCCCAGTCCTGGTGGTCGCTGGTCAGAAGGATGACATCATCATAAGAACCAACATGCTGAAATATGTGCTGAGTCAACTGAAGAATGATGTCAACTATTGGAAACTTCTCTCATGCAATGCACAGGAGTCTTCTGAATGCGGGCAGTTTTTGGAGATGATGGCTGGGCTCACAAGGTGGACGGGACCAGATGTACCAGATAAAGTGGGTACAGTTAAGCTAACTCAAGCAGTGACTCTCCTCCCCAAGCACGAACACCTGTTGTGGGGCAGGTTGCCATGTAATGTCCCTATGACCCGGGAGCACGGTGGTGGTAGAGTCTACCTCCTCCAGGTGCAGCCCTCGTGGTATCATGGTCGGCAGAGTGGTCACACCTTTGTGGGGGGATGGCTGGATTCCCATGAAAGTCACCAATTTCACAGAAAAGCAACTGACCTTGAAACGGAATTGCAAACTGGCGGACGTCTCCCCTTGCATTGCAGTTGAAGACTTCACTCTGACCCAAGGCTCTTGTCAGAAAGAGAATGACACAGATAAAGTGGCTCATGATGAACACTTTGACAATACTGACCTGAAACAGAGTCTACAGAATGTTGGTCTGGGGGATGTCAACATCGATCGCTGCGAAGTAAGCCCGTCCACCAAGATCCAACTGGTGAGAATGCTGGAACAAAACCAGGACGTGTTCTCAAAACACCACCTAGATTGTGGAGAAGCCAAGGGTTTTGTGCATAGAATCCGGCTTACCAATGACCATCCTTTCTGGCTTCCGTATCGCAGAGTGCCTCCAGCCCACTACCAAAAGCTACGCCAGGTCCTCACTGAGATGGAGGAGCCAGGAATCATTCGGAAGTCTGTGAATGAATTTGCCTCCCCACTCGTGATGGTGTGGAAAAAGAATGGTGACCTCAAGATATGCACAGACTTCAGGTGGCTGAACGCAAGGACCATCAAAGATGCTCATCCCCTGCCTCATCAGTCGGACTGTTTAGCAGCCCTTGGCGGAAACACTCTCTTCAGCACCATGGACCTAACATCAGGTTTTTATAACCTGCCCATACACGAGGAAGACATGAGATTCACTGCCTTCACAACACCACTGGGCCTGCACAAATATAACAGAATGCCACAGGCCGTTTGTAACAGTCCGGCATCTTTCATGAGGATGATGCTAAGTGTCTTTGGTGACCTAAACTTCAGTAGTTTGCTAAGCTAACTTGATGACCTATTGGTGTTTGCCCCATCCAAGCAAGTAGACCGGAGGTCGTTTTTCAGAGGCTGAGAGAGCACAACCTGAAGTTGAGCCAAAAAAAATGCCATCAGTTGCTGTGGTCTGTGAAATTCCTCAGACACATTATTGATGGTGACGGGGTAGCGGTTGATCCAGAGAAAGTAGAAGTTATTGTGAAAATGTCAAAGAGGGATTTAATGGAGGATGATGGCTGCACACCTTCAGTTCGGAGGGGAAAGTCATTTTTGGGGATGGTGTTGTACTATCAGCACTTCATACCTAACTGTTCCTCCATAGCAAAGCCTCTTTTTGCCCTCACAGCTGGTCAAAAACGGGGGAAGGTGGGAAAGTTAAATCAGAAACCGGGTGTCTTCAGAAGGCTCAAGCCCACAGACTGGACTGATGACTGTGACTCCGCTTACCTCACCCTCAAGGAGAAACTTCTGAACTGTGCAGTCTTGACTCACCCGGACTTCTCCAAACCCCCTATCCTATCCATCGACGCTTCTCTTGATGGCCTTGGAGCAGTTTTGTCCCAGATACCGGAAGGTGAAACCAAAGCACGTCCGATTGCCTTTGCGAGTAAGACCTTCACTGGCTCACAAAAGAGGTATCCGGCTCATCGTCTGGAGTTCCTAGCGCTCAGGTGAAGTGTTTGTGAAAAATTTAGTCATTGGTTGAAGGGACATGCATTCACGGTGTGGACCGACAATAACCCACTAACCTATATAATGACAAAACCAAAACTGGATGCTTGTGAACAGTGGTGGGTGGCCAAGCTGTCCCCCTACACATTCAGTATCAAACATATCCCTGGGGCAAAAAACACTGTGGCAGATACCTTAAGTAGAGATCCTTTTGTGAGGTCAGTGGGCCAAATGTTGATCAGTGAGCCATATGAGAATCTTTTGGCAGAAGCTGAGGGAACAAAGGAGGAAGGAGTTCAGGATGTTTTCCGTTGCAAGGTTCAGTGTCTTCAAGCAGATTATTTAGGCTGTGCGACCGCAGGTGCTCCAAGGGAAAAGGTGGTTGGGAATCAGGATTCCTCCGATGTCAGGTCTGTCTGTGAAGCTCACCTTGAGTGGGAGAGAGCTGCAGAGGCAAGAGCAGTACAGTTTATCAAGATTCTTCCACAAGTGGCATCCTCAGAACAAGGCACGCTCCCAGCCATCTCTGTTGAGGAGCTACGGCATAGCCAGGAACTGGATCCAGTCATTGGGGAGGTCCTGTTGCTCGTGGAGCAGGGCAAGCTACCATCCAGATGAGAGAGAAGTAGGATACCTCCTAGAGCACGGACACTATGCAGGCAGTGGCATCAACTGAAAGTTCAGGATGGAATCCTCTATAGGATCACCAAGGAACTAGACAGAAAAGGTATCAGTTCGTCCTGCCCAAAGACTTAAAGGCCAAGGCCCTCTCTGGTGTGCTTGACCTTGCAGGGCATCAAGGACAAACCAGAACCCTATACCTTGCCGGACAGCGTTTTTTCAGGCCACAAATGGAAAGAGACATCAAGGAATATGTGAAAGGCTGCCAGCGTTGTATCTTAGCAAAAACCCCTGAACCAGCTGCCCGAGCTGCCCTGGAGAGCATTCGCACCTCTGCACCCATGGAGTTGGTGTGTATAGATTTTTGGAGCGCTGAGGATAACAAACAAAGAGCGGTGGACGTCTTGGTCATAATGGACCATTTCACAAAATTGGCTCATGCATTCCCTTGTGTCAACCAGACTGCAAAACAAGTCGTGAAGAAACTGTGGGACAATTTGTTCTGCATATATGGTTTTTCAGAGTGAATACATTCAGATCAGGGAGCCAATTTCGAGAGTAAGCTCATAGCAGAACTCTTCAGCCTCACAGGGATCGCGAAGTCACACACAACTGCATACCATCAGATGGGAAATGGGCAAACTGAGAGGTTTAATAGAACACTTGGCAATATGTTGCGCGCCTTGCCATTAGCTGCAAAACAACATTTTGCACAACAGATACAAACCTTGACTTTTGCTTACAATGCCACAGTTCATGAAACGACTAGATACGCCCCATTCTTTTTAATGTATGGTCGAGTTCCCAGACTCCCGGTGGATGTGGTCTTCAGTCAAGTCCTGAGGGACCCAGTCGTGATTGACTACAAGACCTACGCTAGGAAATTGATGGCAAACCTCCACGAAGCCATTCGGATTGCTCAGCAACATGCAAGGAAAGAGCAGTAGCATCAAGCTGATGGTTACAACAAGAGAGTCCGTGGCACTTGCTTGAATGTCGGTGACCGAGTCCTGCTTGCAAACAAAGCAGAGAGAGGGAAGAGGAAGTTGGCGGACAAATGGGAACCCACGGTCTATACTGTCATGGATCGGAACCCTCAAACGCACATTTATAAAGTCGTGGATGAGAGCGGAAGGACTAAGGTTGTGCATCGGAACCTGATGTTGGACGTGAGTTTCCTATCATTCCCAGAACAAACTAGTGGGGAGCTGGATTCAGATGCCGCAGATGAGGTCAGCGAGCTCCAGCCTCTGTCCATTGATACCCTGAGTGACCTGGCAGTAGAAGCTTCTGAGGACCGTACCCGTTCATGGATATGCGTGTCACCTGATGTTGATGACTCCTTGGGAGATGGTGCAGAATCAGGAATGGAGGATGAGACGCCACAACCCCCACCCAGTGGCTCTGATCAGCCAACACCTGAAAGATCCCAATTGGATCCTGCCGGTGATAACGAGAACAAAAAAGAGAGAGAGAAAGACTTGCCTGTGACAGATCTGCCCAGTTCCAACGTGCTCTCCGACCCACTCGAGACTTACGCTGACTTTGACACCTTAATCAGTGTTCCTGAATTAGATGAGACTGGGCCCCATAACAGCATTTCAGCCACGACAGTAACTGATAGTCAGAAACCTACACAAGACTTAGGGACTGAGACGCGCATAGTCAGAACACATACAGGCAAAGTTGTTAAAGCAGTCAATAGGCTGATAGAGAATATGGTGCAAAAACCTTTCACAAGGAGTGGTGTAGGTGGGATTAACAGAAGGGCACAGTCTTTACGTACCTTGTTTTAAACAGGGTTGAGGGACTGTAGACATGAGTACTGTGTTATGTTCTTAGTTAGTACATTCTTTTGGAGTTGTATGAGAGAATGTTCACATTGACAAGTATAGGGTCGCAACATCTTGTGTGGTGTAAAAGGCATCACATTAACTAGGAGAAGCGGTAGCCTGATCAACTTCTGCTTTCTCTGAACTTACTTCATGAGTAGCTTAAAATGCTGTGTGTGGAATTATATCCCTATGGTAATGTTGGACCAAATGAGTGTGAACATGGTTCCTTATATGATTGCTTTATCTATCTCGCCTGACCTTCTGTATGTTTAGAATTTAGGCGAAATTAAGGAGGGGTGAATGTAACAGATATGAGAAAAATTAGAAATAAAATTAAAAAAAAAAAAAGTTTGTTTGTATTTTTTTTTTTATGGCATGTGTTGCGCTGTAAAATGTATTAATTTCACCCAAATCCTTTGCGGTTATTTAATAGTTTGCTGTTCTTGGTGTTGGGAGTACTTTATTTGTGTTATAGCGCTCTTTGTTAATTGGTAACAGACGTATCGCGTCATTTCCGGTTTCTCGTCAGTTGGCGTTGAGTTTGACTGCGAGAGGTTTGTTGTGAAGATAAATCCTGTGTGACGACGTTTTGCTCTCTTTGAACTCTAAATAGATGTTGAGCTTGTCTGCGGGACGAATAAACCTGAGTTCAACAAGATACGTGTCTATTGTGCACAAGAACACAGCGCAGTGTAGCCAGGCTAGGCAGAATGGACCGGTTACACGTCCATGTGTGCGTGTGTGTGCGCGTGTGTGTGTGTGTGTGTGTATGTCTGTGTTCCTTCCATTCCTGCTAAAAATCAGTCTACATAATCAGACTGTGACAGCTTTGAAACACTCTGATGAAGCCATAAACATGGCGATAACTCACTCTGTCTCCATTACTTTCTCATTTTGTGATGCTGAATTGTGATGAGGAACACTGCAGCTCACTCTTTCATACACACTGACACACACACACACACATACACACACTCTCCGACCTCCAACTCTATCAGTGGCGAATTTTCACTTGTCACTGGAGCAGTTCTGTTGACATCTTTGTGTGTCAGGGTGGATTGATGCTGTGTGTGTGTGTGTGTGTGTGTGTGTGTGTGTGTGTGTGTGTGTATGATTGTCCCTGAGGGAGAAACAGAGATGGACTCCCTGCTGTTATGCGCAAATGTGTCACCTGTCAGCTCTCGTCTAGGGGAACACGTTTCACTGAATTGCCAGAGTGCAGCCGGTTTTGGTTTTACTGATTTTGTTCCCAGTTTGTTCTGTTAGATGACTTTACAACAACAAAAACAACAACAACAACATCACTCAAGGTCATTAGCTTGCTGGTTTCCTTATTAAAGGAGCAATTCCTGATTTTTTTTTCTTAGTGTCCGTTTGACCTGAAATGTTTCAAACTGGTATGGGTGGCGCTGTTAGGTATATTCTGGCACATACCAGTATTCTGGCACATACCAGAAGGGTATGTGTTCGAATCCCAGCACTGCTATGCTGCCACTGTTGACTCTTTTCAATGCAATGCACTTTTGGTTACAGCAAAGAGGATGCTAGTTGGGTAACAACCCAGAAACACTGCATACATATGCAAGGTATGCAGATCAAGTAATGACAATGGGGATCTAGTTTGGATAACAACACTGGGTGCAGATGAGATAAAGACACATGGGATACACCTTGGGTAGAGACACAAGGGTTGCTAATCAGGTAACAATACAGGGGGTGCAGCTTGGTTAATGACATAAAGGATGTAGATTAGGCGAGGACAAATGGGACACACACTGGGCGATGACACGGGGGTGTGATCGGTACTGTCACACAGGAAGCAAAATGTGTGCAGACACAAAGGATTCAGATCATGCAACTGCAAAGGGAATGCAGACAGGGTAACAACACGGGATGAAGATTATGTAAATATAAATAAGATACATATCGGGTAATGATACAGGGAACACAAAACATGGGGTTTATATCTTGTAATGACATAGGGGATGCAGATCAAGCACCAGGATATGGGATGCAGATCAAGTAATTATACTGGAGGTTCAGATCAGGTAATTATACTGAAGGTGCAGATCAGGTAATTATACTAGAGGTGCAGATCAGGTAATTATACTAGAGGTGCAGATCAGGTAATTATACTGGAGCTGCAGGTCAGGTAATTATTCTAGAGGTGCAGATCAGGTAATTATACTAGAGGTGCAGATCAGGTAATACTGGAGATCAGATCAGGTAATACTGGAGCTGCAGATCAGGTAATTATACTAGAGGTGCAGATCAGGTAATGATACTAGAGGTTCAGATAAGGTAACAACACAGGTTGCAGCTCAGATAATGATACAGGGGGTGAGGATTGGATAATGTCAAAGTAGGTGCAGATTGGGTAATGATACATGGGGTACAGATCAGGTAATGACACGGGGATACAGCTTGTGTAAAAAAACGGGGGGGGGGGGGTGCATCTTGAGTAACGATGCATGGTGCAAATCGAATAATGACCCAGGGGATGCAGATCAGGTACACAGTGATACAGCTTGGGAAAGGTCACTCGGTGCAGATTGGGTAACAATACAGGAAGTGCAGATCGTGTGATGATACAGGGGGGGTAGCTTAGGTAATGACACAGGCGGTTCAGATTGGGTAATGATACCAGGGGTGGAGATCAGGTAATGTCACAGGGGGTGCAGATTGGGTAACAATCCAGGAAGTGCATACTGGATAATGACACAGGAGATACAGATCAGGTGCAGATCAGATAATGATACAGAGGGTGACGAATGGGTAATGTCACAGGGGATGCCGATTGTTGTCAAAGCATGAAATTCACTCCATGGGGTTTAAAAGTTCTGAGTAAAGATGAGATCTTTTACCTCATGCTTCCTTACTTCATTGCTCCTGTAAGAAGTAACGATGCAGACAGAGATGTCATTATCTTCATGTCTCATGCTTTTGAAGTGCCACGCCCCTGGAAAGAAGAAAGTCTTCATTCTAATGGTACGAAGATGGTCAACAAAATGATCCTCTTGGGTTCTCTTGCAGGAGAGACAGTAAACAAGTGCTCCATGATGGATCAAAAAAACCTCACTGTTACTGTAGAGCCTGTCCTAGACGGGATGGATGGGATGATAATAAACTGATTTAAATGTAGGAGAGTGTGCGGTTTTAATTTAGGAGAGTTTTGACCCAAGTTGAACTTTTGATTTAAATGGCTCCTGTCAGTATTGTTAGAAATGCCAGGCCATTTAAACCTGACCCAGAAAAAGAATCTTTTGTACAAGGTGTTCCTGCTTTAAGTGATTTTTCCTTTATTTTATTTTTCCGGTGAAAGGACTCGGATCCTTCCGTCCTAATGAGCTCCGTGACTCACTCTCCGCTGCTGAGTCATGCTGTGAACCTGATTAATGTGGAATATGTGCGTGTACGTGCCGTAATAGTTCTGCGGTATTAGTGCCATGCCTAGACCATGCGCTTTTGAAGTTTTTATTCCACACCATCCATCTTAGTGCCAGAAGGATTTCATTTCAGAGACGCAAAAGCGGGACTCGTTATTTTTCCCTCTCCGTCACATGTATTCCATCTAGCTTACAGAGACTAAGAGCGACGTGGTCATTAAGGTCTTGCTGAGCGCCAAAGAACTTGAACACACGCACCGCACACACGTGTGCATGCAAGAAAGGAAGTTGCTTAGCGGAGTGTCTGTGTTTTGTTTTTTTTTCCTCTTTGAGAAGAGCAGGCTGCCTGAGCATACACGATAAGAAGCTTCATTATAGCTGAGCACTGGGGCAGCAGGTATACACACTCTCTGAACAGTCCTCCACTTATCTCCGTTACACACACTTCAGTACCGTCACTGTCCAAAACAGCACACACAGACACACACACACATTCCAGAGTTGTCGACTGTCAGAGGAAAAGTCTGGGTTACTTATAGCCTTAAGTCCACACTAATGCATGGCTTGTAGTTTGTATCTTATGAGTGTGTAGCAACTGCTAACTGTTGTTGCTTGTAGGCATGCTTGTAGGAGCAGTGGTGGCTTGGAGGTTAAAGCGCTGGGTAACTGATCGGAAGGTCGGCGGGTTCAAGCCCCAGCACTGCCAAGCTACCACTGTTGGGTCCTTGAGCAAGGCCCTTAACTCTCTCTGCTCCAGGGGGCACTGTATCATGGCTGACCCTACGAAGAAAAGAATTTCACTGTGCTGTAATGTATACGTGACCAATAAAGTCCTGGCTTTTCGATCCGATGAGAAACCGTAGCCACCAAAGTTCATAGCTATCATGAGCTATTCCTGAGACTATCGTCAACGGTCCTGAGCCTAAGTGTCAGAAGCTGCTGCTGATCTCTCGGACAATGTCAACGCCAGTTTTACCTGCAGAATTCATTTAAGACCAGCATTTTAAGTTCAAAAGATGAGAATGAAGGAACATTTCTTTCTGCTAGTTATATCACACTGTTTTTACCTTCCGAAAGTATCTTTACCGTTGGCATTAACAGATGTCTTGCTCGGTGTCATTATATTTTTAGTGTGTGGCTGTATTTATCCCATTTTCTCTCATCAGAGGTGACACTGTACTTTACTGTTATTAAGCTCTTTATCATCCATCCATCCATGCGTTCGCTCCCACCATCGTTTCGGCTTTTAACCTGTCAGCGTGATGAAGTGCCTCCATTTTGGATTTATCTGATTGAACCGCTAGAACCGCCTCGGAGGGGCCTGAATTCATCATGCCGCAAACTTTACGTATTTTTCTCCCTCGGATGAACGTGAAGCTGGACTGTAACGATTTAACTCCGGGGTTTTCATCTTAACAAATTCAATTAGACGACAGCTAAGTGCACCGAGCATTTAGAAACACTGTTACAAGCATTTTTTGTAACAATGGAGACTCGGGGTGTTTTCTGGGCTTGTTTGGGGAAGGGGGGGGTGTTGAGGGCGGGGCTTATCATCACATCTATGCGTTCGCATAGAATACTTCCGTCCGAACAGTGGATCGATCGCGCAGTTCCATACGTCCATACCTTCTCTTTAGTGAACATGGCTCCGAACCTACCCAAGATATGAGGAATCGGCGAGGCTTTGCGTTGAATGAATGTCCATGAGCATACATGTTACATAGAATAAAAACTAAACCAGTGGACTCTTCAGTAGTCTCAAGGACATTTTGAGGTTGTCTCAGAGCTCCAGGAAATTAAGATTATTTTCCACATTAGCGTCCTCGGATATCGTCTGTGATACGATTCCCCCTCATACAGTTACACTCAGGGATTTGGGAAAGGACAGAAGGAGGTCCTTCTTCTCATCATGTTTTGATATCAATATGGCGGCTATCTGACACCGTCGAATAAGTGCTGGAATGGCCAGAGCTGATTTGTCTGTGGGGAAAATTGGATTAGGTACACTGTAGAGCAGAAGTGTGCTGCATGGGGAGGGAGTTTAATGCACCCCCTCGTCTTTCACCCCGTCTTCCTTTCTTTCTCTCTTTCCCGGCCATGAGAAAGGCAAAGGAATTGAATTACACTGACAAGCTTGGTCACTTCTTTCTCAAATGATCTAATTAGGAGCTGGAGAAGGACTGAGGATGGAGGATGAAAGATGTAGGATAGAAAAAAAAGGAATGGGGAATAACTGATCGAGGATGAAGAATGGATAATGGACAAAGGAGGTAAGGTGTGAAGGATTAATTGTGAAGGATGGGAGGGGGAAGTGAGGATGGATAAAGAATAAAAGGCAATGAAGGGTGATGGGTGGAGGTGGGTGGATGAGGAATTGAGGATGGGGGATGGACGATAGAGAATTGAGGACGGAGGATAAAGGATGGAGGAAGCAGGAGAAGATATGAAGGGTGGATTAGGGAATATGGAGGATGAAGGGTCACAAATAAAGGATGGAGGATAGAGAAGGAAGAATGAAACATGGAGCATGGTGATGGAGTTTGAAGGATGGAGTATGTAGGATTGAAAATAAAGTAGGTTGATGGGTGGAGGATGCAGTATGAAGAACGAATCGAGGATGAAGGGTGAAGGATGAAAGAGGGATGGATGGGGAATTGAGGATGGAAGATGAACATTAGGGGAATCAGAATGGATGGTGGAGGATACAGGGTGGAGAAAGGCATGTGAAGGATGGAGGAAGCCAGAGTACAGATGGGGGATAATATGGAGCATGAAGGATCACAATAAAAAGAAAAGGAATAAAATTGGGAGCATGAATGGTGGATGGAGTATGAATAGAGGGTAAAGGAGTAGGAATAGAGAATGAAAATGAAGGGTGGAGGAGGAAAGAGGGAGGGAAATAGAGGGTGGGCGATGAAGGTTGGATGAGGAATTGAGAATGCAAGGTGGAAAGAATGAAGGACGGAGGAAGCAGGAGTAAGGGTGATGGGGGGAGTATGGAATATGATGGATGAAGGATAGAGGACAGGGAAGAAAGTTTTGAACGTGGAGGACAGTAGATGGAGGAAAAACGATGAAGTGTGAAGAATGATAGATACAGGATGGAGGATAGTGATTGGAAGATGAGGTGCAGCAGATGGAGGATGGCAGATGAATGACGGAAGACTAAGGAGGAAGGATGTCGTCTGAAATACAGAGGATGGAGGATTATGTCTAGAAGATAGAGGATGGAGGATGGGGCAGTGATTATGGGATTGAGGGTGATGAACGGAGGTTATAAGCTGGAGCTCGTGGGTGGAGGGTCTGATGGTGGATGGAAACCGAGTCGGATGTAACAACGTGTGAAAGACTCGATGTCTCAGTGCTCTTGTTTATCATTGACTGATAGTTCGGCGAGAACGTGTTTAAAATGCGTACAGCGACCACGGGATGCCATGAAACGTTTATTTAACGAATATCAACTTAAGCTTTTTTTAAAAGAGCAAAAAGAGGAAACAGAATCCAGGCTGCGAAGCAAAACGCCATCGAGGTTTAGCTTCCTTTAAGAAAGACGTTAATATTCCTGTGCGTGATGGAGTGACGGCTCAACCGTAACTAAACACATTCAAATAAAGTTCTCACACCTTCATCACTCTCCTCGCCGTGTCCAATGGAAATCCGTTCCCCGTCACCTCGGGTGTCTTTCTCCTGTTCATAAGTTATTACAGTCGCCATGTCTTTGTGGATAACTTCCATGTGTTTGCAGCTTGTTCATTCTGGCTAAAATCTACATCTTCTTTTGGCTGTTTGCCAGAATTGAGCGACTGCGACTCCGGACAGATTTCTCCCTGGACATTTGAAACTGGCACGGTCTGGTCTGTTCGATCTTATTAGGAGACTGTTTAGGGTTCCGCAAGGTTCTGTTGAAGGGCCGCTATTGTTTTGATGGGGAAATCCACTTCCCGCTAGCAGTTCATTTAGCTTTGCGTGAGACGATAGAAAACAAGAAGACATGCTGTGGTCTCTTCCTTCTGAAAATACAGGAGGAACACGGAGGAGCTGCTAATTCAGGCGTGTCAAACACACGTTCCAAGCTGAAGGTTCTAATCCCTGGCCCTGAATGAATTTAGAAATAAATAATAATGGACTTTAATTGAATTGTCCGTAGGGTGCGATTGTTTCATGCAGTGGGTTGGCACCCTGTCCAGGGTGTCTCCGCCTTCTGCCCCGAGTTCCCTGGGATAGGCTCCAGGCTCCCCGCGACCCTGTGTAGGATAGTACGGAGAATGGATGGATTTGAAATCGAGCTAATTTCCGCTATTCCACCAGTGGGCAAAACACAGCAATAAACTCAGGTACTGACAAAATGTGCCGTTGATGTAATTATTCATCGGCGAGCTAAAAATATGACACTGTATGCCAAGCGTGACTCTTTCTAAAACAACGTTTCCATTTTGAATTGATATGGTTTAGCTCAGCGCCCGGCACGCCGTAGAGGACACTCGATCCGCTAACGTAACGTAGCCCGTTTCCGGTAATGCGTTTGACACTCCTTTGCTAATGATTAACTGGCGCTCACTGTAGATGTCTCCTTTCTCCTTGCCGGTCACAAACGCAAGAAAACAACCCAAACAAATGATCCGGCTAACCTTCACTGAGCTACTCTGCAAAATCACATCACACCAGGACATCAGTGATTTTTGCTCCGGTTCTGACGGAGAAAATAGTGAGATGGATGTGTGGTGCGAGCGCTGCTTTAGTCCTGAATAAACACACTGAATACTAAGATCAACAGATTGTCATTCATCTCTCTCGCTCTCTCTCTCTCAACACATGTTGATGAATGGAGATAGTGGCGCTCACTGACATCATCCCTCTCTCCTCTCTTATCTCTCTCCCATCTCTGTCTCTCTTTTCTCTCGCAGTTTTTCACAGTCACATCACGCCCTGCTGTTTGTCATTCCCTGTCCTGCTTGCTGGATGTTGGGACGTCGGCTGGTCGACGCTAAACGCCCGTTAGCGCTTCCCTCTCTCGCTCTCTCTTTCTTTTTTTCTCTCTCTGTCTGTATTTCCCGGATGGCAGGAGATGAGAGAACGAGCGAGGTTGTTTCTCACAGATAGCCTTCACATGCTGTTAAACCGATTCAGTTCTTTTTTTTTCTTCTTCTTCTCCCGTCTCCGTTTCACGCTTCCTTCCGCGAGAGATCGCTTTTGATCCTCGTGTCAGCGGAGACTAAAAGCGCTCGCTATTCTGTCAGGGGGTTGGAAGGGAAAGCTGTAGAGACGGAAAGAGACAGAGTGTGTAGCGCAGCCCAGATGCCAAAGAGAAGCCGGAGTGTGTTTCATGAAGATACAGAACACGATGATGTCCCTGTTGAGAGGTACGTACGGAAATCTTTACACGTGTTTATTAACGAAGAAACACCTACGTGAAAAATCCTAGGTGGAAAGTTAACCCGTGTTTTGATCTGAAGCGGCAGAATGATGTCTGTCCCAGAAAGAAGCATGGTCATCTCTGTTTAGTGTTAATCACTGAACGAAATTCCCGAGCGCTAGAATGAATAGCGTCTTAGTTATTTTGTTGCTCAGGCGTGTCAGTTTTCACAAGATAGCTAACATTTGATTCATGAGGGTGAGTCAAATGAAACCATTCATATCTTTTTTTTTCGTTTTGCATTCTTTATTGCAAATAGTTGTTTAAAAAAGCAACAACCCAAAAGCATCATTTTTCTGCGTAATTTCCGATTTATTCGTTGCGAGTGTTCCAGTGCTTAACAAGGCTTTCGGATTCCTCTAGAAAAAAAAAAAAAAAACGACATTTAAATCAATTCCAGTTTATGTTGCACGTTTAAGCTCATCGTTTGACTCGCCCTCGTATAAATGTGCCGTTTAAATTGTTGCGAAATATTTTTTTCAAAATGTTAGCTATGTGTCAGAAATCTTTTATACCGCAGTGCTGTTGAATTCTGGATTCTGATCGGTCGGACGGTTTCGATTCATTTTCTAGAAGAGCATGCTCTGACAGTAGCGCAGCTGTAAATCACATGTTCATGTTCATGCGAGTGTTCTGATTCGTTATTGTATTTCTGTAGCAATAGCTCATTCACAGATTTCACCGATAGAAAAACAACAACAACAACAACAACAACGTGTAATTGTTGATACGGTGAAGTTTTTTGGTAAGGTCATGTTTTATGTAGCATTTTCGGAAGGAGTCTCCGGTGTCGGAATTAAGGTGGTAAATTTCCGACATGTTTTTCCGGACAGAGGATTTGATACTCAAATCTTTGCGCTCGGTGTTTAAGAGAGAGGAATAAAGAGAGGGCTGTTGAGGGAAGGACTGTTTATAGCTGCTGTAGCATAAGCGAGAACAGGAACTAACGCGTTTTGCAGAAGTTCCACAACATTAAATGCAACTTGAAGTGGATAAAAAAAGTACAAAGTGTTAATTCGTTGCCACGTTTAATAATGACGTGCAGCATGGTCATGGTCATGGTCATGGTGTCCTAGAAGGTTCTGTTTCAAACCCGCTATTGTTTTCCCTTTATATACGGCACCATGTTGACTTAAAATCACAGGATTAAAAGAACTTAATCTCTGATCCATCCAGGATGGAACCCTGCCTATTGAATAGATTGATAAAAAGGAAAGGAGTATTCAAAGAATTTGGAGACTAGAAAAGTAGGAATCTGGGAAACAAGGAGACTATGCAGACTATGGAAGAAGAAGCAAGAAAACTGGATAAATAGGGAAAATTTGCAAAGGAATTGTGGAGAATAGGAAGTGAGGGAACTGGGAAATGAGGAGTTATGGGAAACTGGGGGATTAGAAAAGGAGGAAACTGGGAAACAAGAACATTTGGGGACTAGAAAAGGAGGAATATGGAAAAACTGGAATGGGAACTGGAATATCATCAAAGGAGGGAGTTGGAAAACACTAAGTCATGGATACGGGGCAAAGTGGTTTATTCCTCATGTGGTCTCAGGGAGTTTTTCCTCGCCACCCTCGCCTCTGAACTGCTCATTAGGGATAAATTCATACATTTAAAATCTGTATTCTGAATTGATATATTTCTGTAAAGCTGCTCTGGGACAATGTCCAGTCTTAAACAAATAAAACTGAGCTGAATTGAAAGGTCATCAGGAAACATGGAGGGAATCTGGAGACTCGGTAAACGAGGACTCAAGGCAATGAGGAAGCTGGGAAAAGCGTTAGGATTATTATTCATCACTCCGTACAAGAGCCCAATAAAATCTGGGCGGAATTCTAATAACAGTGAGTGTGAGAGTGTGTTTTCCATGTCAGAGTACACAATGAAGATCCTCTAACGACAGACCTGTGATTAAATAAAATGACTACACTCTGGTCACGGCATCAATCCAGAAATCCTCACGGATCTCACGTGAATCCAAAGCGGAAAAACTCTCTGTCTATTAGCATGTTTTGCTTGTTTCGTCATTTGCACTAGCGTAATTGTAGCTGTCCTGTGAGCTTGACGTCCTCCTATTGGTGGAATTCAGACCAGCGTCATTGTGTCGCAGTTGCACTAAATCGTACCATATCAACCAGCTTAAGCCCGGCGACGTCAACTCACGACCCAAAGATGTGAGATTTTTGGACGAACCTTGTAACCGAACGAATACGTAAATGAATCATTTAGCTGATTCAAATGACTTGAGTCGCAGAAAAGACTCCCAAAAGTTTCCCTCGGTCGATCCGGCGATGACATTCACTTTGTTCTGCCTCCATATTAGAGGTAAATGGAAAAGCGCGAGTGAACTGCCTCCTTTATCGAGTATAAGACTGGCTGTAAATCCCAGGCTGGAGAAATAAGACTTCTTACACGTCCCATCAGATAAAGCACTCGTTTTCAGAGCTGTCTGAGGAGTCACTGAAAAAATCTCACACTCTCACAGCTGCTATCACACCAACCTGCTGATGAGCTTGTTAAGTGTGTGTGTGTGTGTGTGTGTGTGTGTGTGTGTGTGTGTGTGTGTTATCGTAAAGGTCTTACAAGATTCTGTTTATGGAACCTCTTATTGGATAATTGAGCTAATTGAGTTGGAGTGGGTGTGGATTTCCAAAATCATTATTACACTTACACACCAGATGTACAGATCTAATCAGCGAAATGTAATCAGACATTTCTGATGGTGCCGGATTTGTTCAAAGAGAAATGGATCGCTGGAATAGAGCTTTTAACTGTGCTTCTGCTAGCAGTAACTGGTTGTTCTTGCAAAGTGAACTTAATCTCTGATCCATCCAGGATGAAACTCGGTTGCCTTACCTACTGAACAGATCGATACAAAAGAAAGGAGTATTCGAAGGAACTGGGAGACTAGAAAAGTAGGAATCGTGGAAAGAAGATAGCTGGGAAAAGGAAACAAAAAACCGGAAATAGGGAGAATTTGCAAAGGGCTTGTGGAGAATTGAGGGAAGTGAGGGAACTGGGAAATGAGGAGTTAAGAGAAACTGGGGGATTAGACAAGGAGAAATCTGGAAAACAGTAAGTCAGGGAAACTTAAGGAACTGGGGAAAATTAGTCAAGAAAACTGAAAAACCCTCGTAATGGAGAACTCTCAGGAACAAGGAGTCGAGGAAATATGGAAACTAGGCAACGAGGGAGCTGGGAAACAGCCAGCTGAGGCAAAATGGAGACTCGGAAACTATAAACAAGGAATCGAGAGAATTTGGAGGCTGTGAAAGTTGAAAGGCTAGGATAGCAGGAAAGTTGGCAAAAGGAGGAAATGTTCTAGAGTAAGAAATGAGGAGTGAAAGGAACGTGGAGAGCAGAAAAGGAGGAATATGTGAGTTCACAGTCTAGTCTTTAGAGTTTATGAAAGAGGCGCCAAGAAAACTGGACTAGTAGGAAAATGTGGAGAACAAGAAATGAGTGGACTGGGAAATGAGGGATTGAAGAAATCTGTGGGATTAGAAAAAGAAACAAGGGATGAAAATTAGCATTATCAGCAAACGTTCCAACACTTCACAGTTCCGAGGGACTCCGGTTCAGGTAGAATGTCTCGGGTTCAGGCAGCGGGATCACTGGGACCATCATTCGTCCTTGTATTACCGCGTTAATGGGATGTGAGTCAGGTTGGTGTTATCAGGTGAGCGATCGTACACTCATGAAGATCACAGTGTTCCCGGCGAAAATGCGACCACGCTAGCTAATATTATGCTAAAACATCTCGGTGGATTCATTACATCATCTCAGGGCTGATTTGGACGATTCCGCAGGGGGAATGGGATGAGTAAGCCTGTCTGTGGAACGTGAGGAGAAAGTGCCACACCGGCAGTATTACTGGGGGTTTTTTCTTGCTGAAGTATGTGTGCTGCATGATTCTGTAATCCGGCCCCACAGCGCACCGCCGTCAGGAGCCACGGTGATTTCCTCCCGGGTTAATGGTGCGATTAGAGTGGACACAAAGCGGCGTGCTGATGCAGTCTCTCTACACGATAACAGAGGGATTAGAGGGATGAATAGAGCTGAAAGACTGACCGAGAGCGCGCGCGCGAGAGAGAGAGAGAGAACAAGTCAACAAAATTGAGACTGATAGAGATCACAGCCAGGCACAGGGCTGCCGAATTCAGGACTCTGATTGGTCAGAAGGTGTTGATTAATTTTCTATAACGACAGCTCTGACAGTAGTACGGCTGCAAATGACAGGTTTATACTGATGCACGCTTTCGAATACGTTCTCGTTTCCATAGTAACAGCACTTTCACTGGGACTCGTACAGCGGACACGCCACATAAACAGTTTTTTAAAAAAAAAAAAAACATAAAGCACTTCAGGTTGTACTGTGATAGGACAATAATCACCTTCCGGGTGGTCATAGTAACTCCATCAATGTTAAAACAAACATTAGCAGAGAAACGTAAATATTCTACTGTAATTTAAACGCAAAACATTATTTCGTCCATGCTAAACTAAATTGTGGGCATGGCTCACATCATACTATATATATTTAGAATTGGTTTGACTGGAGACAAACATTTTGAGTTCGTTACCTTGTGGTGTCATAACTAATTTGCATAAAATTGAGTTAAATCTGGTCAACATGTTGCAGTGGCTCCATGCGGCGATCGTTGTGTCATCGTCGTTACATTTATTTCTAGCTAATTATATTACTCTTTCATCTATTTGTTAGCAAGTTCTTTTAGCCGTAGTGACTGACCACAACCAAATGTAATATAAATACACCGTTTAAAGACACACACACACACACACACACACACACACACACACACACAAACGCAGCAGGTAACACTGATAATAAGGACATCATGTCACCTTTACTGAAACACTTTAATGGTGTTGTAGCGCAGCGCTGCACCCTGCAGGCTAAACCCCACCTCTGAGTAAGCTTTAATTGGCTTTGTGTATAATTATACATGTTTTAGTTAAATAGAAGCATTTATTTCTACTTCCTGTCAGGAAATAAAGGCTCATGAGTGCAGAGGAAGTGGGTCAGAGTGGGTAAAGCTGCTATATTCTGACAATAACAGATTAGAGGTTATTCTCTCTAAAGGGATGTTAGTTAGCCTCGGGACACTACAAGTGTAATTGCTTTGTGATGAAGTCTGAATAATTAGCAACGCTATATACTCTACTCCCATATGTCAGGCCCCTCCCACTTAGCTTTGATCAAAACTGTGTTCACACCTGAACGCGAATGGTCTGATCCCAGCGAGTAAAATCTAACCGGAGCCTTTTCACCATTTAGCATCCCATTATCAAGGCCAACCTCATCTCTTACCTCTTACCTCTCAGACTCTCACTTCTCCCCTCTCACCTCTTACCTCTCACCTCTTACCTCTCACCGCTCAGCCTCTCGCCTCTCAGCCTCTCACCTCTCACCTCTCAGCCTCCCATCTCTCACTCTCAGCCTCTCACCTCTCACCTCTTACCTCTCACCTCTTACCTCTCAGCCTCTTACCTCTCACCTCTCACCTCTCAACCGCTTACCTCTCACCTCTCAGCCTCCCCTCTCTCACTCTCAGCCTCTCACTTCTCCCCTCTCACCTCTTACCTCTCACCTCTTACCTCTCACCGCTCAGCCTCTCGCCTCTCAGCCTCTCACCTCTCACCTCTCAGCCTCCCATCTCTCACTCTCAGCCTCTCACCTCTCACCTCTTACCTCTCAGCCTCTTACCTCTCACCTCTCACCTCTCAACCGCTTACCTCTCACCTCTCAGCCTCCCCTCTCTCACTCTCAGCCTCTCACTTCTCCCCTCTCACCTCTTACCTCTCACCTCTTACCTCTCACCGCTCAGCCTCTCGCCTCTCAGCCTCTCACCTCTCACCTCTCAGCCTCCCATCTCTCACTCTCAGCCTCTCACCTCTCAGCCTCTCACCTCTTACCTCTGACCTCTTACCTCTCACCTCTCATCTCTCACCTCTTAGCCTCTCACCTCTTACCTCTCAGCCTCTTACCTCTCACCTCTTACCTCTCAGCCTTTCATCTCTCACTTCTTACCTTTCACCTCTTACCTCTCGGCCTCTCACCTCTCACCTCTCACCTCTCAGCCTCTCACCTCTTAGCCTCTCACCTCTCAGCCTCTCACCTCTCACCTCTCAGCCTCTTACCTCTTACCTCTCAGTCTCTTACCTCTTACCTCTCACCTCTCAACCTCTCACCTCTCAGCCTTTCACCTCTCATCTCTCACCTATCATCTCTCACCTCTCAGCCTCCCATCTCTCATCTCTCAGCCTCTCACCTCTCACCTTTCAAGCACAGAGGGTATTCTATTATTAATTTCACACAAGAGTGCTTTTCGTGCTCTGCACTTTTATCCGGTGCTGAACAGTAAGGATTTTATTTCCCCTGATGCAACAGAGCACTGCAGGAAACTTCTTGTGTCTTTTTTTTTTCATAAACAGGAGGGGGAGGAGGAAGTGGCCTATACTTTTCCCCATCCAGCATCTCTCACTTTCTCAGACTGGAGCTCTTTCCAAAAAGCATTAGTGTTGGACTTTATTAACGTCAGAGTGACAGTCAGGGTGGAAATATGTACAGAGAAAATGTATTTAAGTAAAATGATGTGTATTGTGTCAAAATCTTATTTAAAAAAAGAAGTAAGGAGTTTGCATGGAAATCACAAACTCAAATATTCCAGTATTAACTGATTGAAAATGATTACCCTATTAAGTTAACTCAGATTAGTGTAGCATTTGGCTTGATAAAGTTAGCTTAGCAAATGCATAAAGTCCCCATGAAGCATCTTTAGACCAGTGATTGATTCCGTTTGTTGATGTATTTCCTTTTGAAACAGGAAGTGAGTGTGGCATCATGTTGAAACCCCGCCCTCTTCCAAATGAATAAACTCCACTCATTTATTCTCAGTTGGAAAGGGAACAGTGTGCAGGAAGATGCAGAGCCGAAAACACCCTGAGGAACCATGTTTAGATCTTGCTCTAGACCAAGCACGACCCTAGGGGAGGGGCATATACATTCTTGAGGGCATTTAATTGGATGAACAGAAGACATGTACAGGCCATCAGATTTTTTAATAAAACAATAAAATATTAATCTCCCGAACAACTCTTTCTGAATATACTGTCATTTTGGTGTCCATGGCTCTAACAAATAGGTATAAAAAGCCTGAAACATCACTCTTGATTGAAGAGAGAACATAGTTGATTAGCTTAGCAGTTGTAGCACAGCTGTTGAGATTTTGACAGAATACTCTGAAAGCCAAAATGAAAACTTTTATGAGTAAAAAGTATTCCAAATTCCAAAATAGTGCTTAAGTATGGCAGTGAAGTGCAGTTACTCCTCTTTTCCATTCCTGGATGCACTGAGCTAGACAGAGCCATTTTATTGGACGACCACCCAAATAATATCTCCTCAGAGGGGCGCCAATACATAGTGCAGAACAAAAGAAAGCATTGACTGACAGCTGGAGAATAACGGAGAACGAGACATCACGAATGATTTAGGAACAACTGATGTAAATGAGGCATTAGAAACCCTTCCACACACACACACACACACACACACACACACACAGTGTTGATTAGAGCAGCTGACTTCCTGTGGAGACACTGCGCTGATTAGAGGCACTCACACTAAGGAACACACCATACGTCTCTCTCTTCTTTTATCTGTCACTCTATCATATCATCAGTCTTCCTCCTCCGGCTGGCCCGAGTGTGTGGCATGACTCATGCTGTGTTTAACACGTCTCCGTACATGTCTGTCCGGGTCACGTGTGTGATATCACTGTGATGCTGAGACTGTGACACAGGAAGTGTTTATATACATCACCACTTTCCATTTATCCTTTCTTCTTACTGATCTCCTTCCTTTTTCCTTTCTTTTCATCTTCCCTAACCCTATCCCTTTCCCCCTCATTCTTTCCTATTCTGTTTCCTCTTTCTATATCCTTTTTCTACTTCCTCTTCCTCTTCCTCTTCTTCTTCTTCTTCTTCTTCCTCTTTTTTATTTTTCTCTTACTGTTCCTTTTCTTCTTCCTATTCCTCTTTCTACTTTTTCTTTCTCGCCCTCTTTCTTATTCTTCTCTTACTGTTTCTTTTCTTCTTGTCCTTCTTCCTCTTCCTCTTTCTTCTTCCTCTTCCTTTCTTATTCTTCTCCTACTGTTCCACTTCTTCATTCTCTTAACCTTTCTTCCCTTTTCTCCTGACATTCTTCTGCATCTCTACCTTCCACGTTTCTTCTCCATCCATTTCCACTTCTCCTCTGACCCTACAATTTATCTTTTATTCTTCATAATTTTTCCTTTCTCTTATCTTCCCCTCTTTCTTACTTTTTATATTCTTCTTCCCTTACTTTTCCTCTTATCCTTTCCCTTCTTTTTCTACTTCCCGTTTCACTTCACCTTCCTCTTACTCTTCTGTGGTTGCTCAGGGCTGGGATCGCAGAACACAGACACTTGGTAGGCAGAAGTGTAGGGGGCGTGGTCGGTCACCAGGGTGAGGTGTCGGCCTGCCAGATAATACCGGACTTCTTCTATGGCCCACCTTATTGCGAGGGCTTCTCATTCCCCAGCAGCGTACTTCCACTCAGCTGGGGTCAGTTTTCTACTGATGTAGCAGACAAGGTGTTCTTCACTGTTGAAGGTTTGGGACAGGACGGCTCCCAGTCCTGTCTCGGAAGCATCTGTGTGCACGGTGAAGGTTAGTGAGAAGTCAGGGTTCCGGAGGACAGGTGAGCTGGTGAGGGCTTGTTTGAGGGCCTGGAACTCCTGCTCTGCTGGCTCAGTCCACTGCATCCAGTCCAGTTGGCCTTTCTTGGTCAAGTCTGACAGAGAGGAAGTTAGGGACGAATCTCCTATAGTACCCAACCAACCCCAGAAAGGCACGTACCTGCATCTTAGATGTGGGCCGAGGGTACCCTCTCACTGCCTCCAGCTTCTTTTCTTGCAGTTTCAGCAGGCCCCGGCCAATGCGGTACACCAGATACCATGCCTCCATCAGCCCCAGGTGGCACTTCTTTAGGTTGGCCATCAGCCCGGCCTTCCGGAAGCTTCTGAGGACTTCCACAAGGTGGAAGAGGTGATCGGCCCAGGTGGAGAAGTGGATGATGGTTGATGACACCATCCAAAAAGGTGGCGGTGAGCGGGTGGTGTGGCCTTAGGACAATGTCCATGAGGCACTGGAAGGTTGCGGGTGCCCCGTGCAGGCAGAAAGGAAGAACCCGGCACTGCCAGTGACAGCTGGTGGAGCTAAAGGCTGTCTTGGCCTTTGCTTAGGATGCCAGGGTGACTTGCCAGTAGCCCTTTGTCAGGTCCAGGGTGGAGATGAACCGGGCCCTCCACAAACGATCTATGATCTTCCTCATAGGAACTGTCAAACTCTGAGACTTGGTGAGCCTCCGGAAGTCATTGCAAAGGCAGATGCCTCTGTCGGGCTTCGGGACCACCACGATGGGGCTGGGCCAAGGGCTGGCAGATTCTTCGATGATACCATCCTGTAACATCCGGCTGACTTCCTCCTCAATAGCTTGACAGCATGCCTCTGGGACACTGTAGGGCTGCCGTCTGATTACCACCCCCATGGGCATCTTGATTTCATGCTGTACCGTGTGGGTCAGGCCTGAGGTGGACGAGAAGGCATCGGCAAACTGGTCCACCAGTTCTGTCAGCTCCTGGAACTGCATGGGGATAAGCTCTTCCCCTCGCTGGACCAAGGTATGCTCACAAGTGAGTATGCTTGTAGGTGGTAGTTCACTGGGACCACCCTCTCAAGGACTGTGTAGGGGCCCTGCCACCAGGACAGGAACATACAGGCAGCATTTTCGAGCAGCAGGAGCACCTGGCCATTCGGCTGGAACTCCCAGGGCTGAGCTGGTCAGTTGTAGGCCCGCTGCTTTTCACGCTGGATGGCCTCCGTGTGCTCTTGAATGATGGGGGAGACCCGGTCAATCCGCTCAAAGGGAGTAAACCCAGTGGATGCTTGGGGCGTCTCTCATGCCCACTGGGCTTGACAGGAAAGGAAAGGGATAGGAAAGGGGTGAGGATGTCAGGCCAGTGCTCTTCTTTCCTCTGCTCACATCAGGCGACTAGCTCAAAGGTTAACAGGAAGGCCTCAATGTCATCCTCGCTGGTGAGTTTCGTGAGGACGCCCGAGGCCTCTCAGCAGGGGCCTGGGAGCGTTATGGAGATGGTGGACCCAAGAGCTCCAACAGCTCTTGGGTCACCGCACAGAGGCTTTGGGCCAGCTCCTGGGTCACCTCTTGCTGCTGGATGTTCACTTTGAGGAGTTGCTGCAGCATGGGATCCATCATGAGCTGGGTGTGTTTTCTCTTTTCTTTTTTGGGGGGAGAGGGGTCTGTGCTCTTATACCTGCATTCTCCACCAGTGTGGCCACTCAGGGCTGGGATGGCAGAACACAGACACAGAAGTAGGCAGAAGTAGTGCAAAATAATGGGTGTTTATTCAAGCTTAATGTGTAAAGCCACTGGGCGTGTGGATCGCGGTGAATGGGCTGGAGCAGCCGTGAGGCGGGACCCAGGAAGCCCGGCAGAGGTCAAGAGAGCTGGCGAGAGGTGCTGTACAGTTGGGGAGTTTCTCCTGGGCGATCGTCGTCATCGTTGTCATCTGCATCTGTTCTGAGAGAGCGAGAGAGATGCATTACTCACTTTGCTTGCGGAGAACGAACTCACCACGTCGTCTCTGCTGCACCATCTTATATCTGCTCCTCTTCTCCCAAACAGTGAGGAGAAGCTGTGCCAATCATCCGCTGCCAATCGTGTATGTTTCTGCCGCCCTGCCTCGCAGCCACATGCGCGCTTGCTGTCCAAAACAACCGGGGTGTTGAAATGGCGCTGTCCGTTCAGCACCCCTCCGGCAGTTACGCGAGGAGCGTGATGTGCGTTGTGTTTGTGGGTGCTGCAGGCCTCCCATTTCCCTCCCGTTCACTCTTTCTTACATTTCTTTTCTTTCCATCTCTTTTCTCTACCTTTCCTTACCACTATTCTTCCCATTTCCATCCTTCCCATTCATTATTCTTTTCTTCTTTCATCTACCCTTCCTCTTCAACTCCTCCTCTTTTTTTAGTTCCTTTCTTCTTTTCCTTTACCCCTTTATTTGTCTTTCACCCATTTTTCTTCTTTCCATTCCCATCTCATTCCTCTGCACTTCCTAATTCTATTTGCCTCCCTTCCTACTGTTACTTCTTCCTCTTCTGCTTCCTTTATTTTTCCTCTTCCCTCTCCCCTTCTCCTTTCTTTGGTCCTTCTCTTTTTCTTCTTCTCCTTCCTTTCCATTCCTGTCCTTGCTCTGCTTCCTCATCCTGTTCTTTTTCTCCCTTTCATTTTCCTCTTCCCCATACTTTCCTTACTCGCTCATTTCCCTCTTTCTTCTTCCTCTTCTTTCACTTCCTCATCCCATTACCTTCCTTTTGTCTCTTCTTCTTCTCCATTTTCATCTTCCTCGTCCCCTTCCCTTCCTCTTGCGGGTTTTGCTTTCGCCTCCCCTTCTCCTCTTCTTCCCTTCCACTTCTTCATCCTCATCCGCTCCTCTCCTTTCCATCTGTTTCTTCTTCCTCTTCCCTTTTAATTTATCTTTCTCTATTGTTCCTATTCTTCTTTCCCTTCTCCATTCTTTCTCTTTACTCATTTTCTGCTCCCTTTTCTTTATGTCGCTCACACTTTTTTCTTTTTATGCTGTTCATTCATTTATTCATTCACTTTATCCTGGTACGGTTGTGGTGGATCTGGAGTTTATCTTGGGAACACTGGGTGTGAAGCGGGAATACACCCAGTTGGTCTCAGGATGGTCTGTGAGGAAACCGGAAAACCTGGAGGAAACTCCAGATGGATATGGAGAACATATGAAACTCCACACAGACAGGAACCTGAGTTCTCTCTCTCTCTCTCTCTCTCTCTCTCTCTCTCTCTCTCTCTCTCTCTCTCTCTCTGTGTCAGCAGGATCAACAGCTCATCGCTGTTGCAATGTGTGTGTGTGTGTGTGTGGAGGACTGCACTGTCTCTTTTGTGTCTCTCTTTTATCCTCGTTGTGATGCTCCTGTGCAATTAGTAAACAGGATGTTGTTGTAGACGGAAGCTGTTTCCTGCCTGCAGAGGAACTGAACACAAATTAGATAAGGAAGCGTTCAGCTCTAATCGTCCTACAGGGACGCAGTTATTCAACCTGCACGTGTATAAACACTCACAGAGTCGCGCGGTGTTTCACTCAGGCTTCTACAGCAAAAGGTGTTGCATCAGGAAACATTCGGCTCAGACGGAACCTGATCTCACACTAACAAAGCAGGGCGTTCTTTCTTTCTTTCTTTCTTTCTTTCTTTCTTTCTTTCTCAGTGAACAGCTTGATTAAAAATGAAACTATTAAAAAACTAATTACACACACACACACGCACACACACTCCATTATTAATTGTGAATATGAACAGCAATGCTGCATTGAAATGCTTTCGTTTTAAGGTCAGATAATGTGACCGCTCTCTCTCTCTCTTTCTTTCTTTCTTTGTTTCTTCCTTTCTCTCTCTCTCTCTCTCTGTCTCACTCTGACTTTCTCTCTCTCTTTCAGTCTCTCTGTATCTCTCTCTGTCTGACCCTTTCTGTCTTTCTCTCGCTGCCTCGCTCTCTTTTTCTGTCTGTCTCAATGTCTCTCTATCCGTCTTCCTCTGTTGCAGTCTGTCTCTCTCTCATTCTGCGTCTCTTTCTGTCTCATTCGGCTTCTGTTTTCACCCTTTTTTTCTCTGTCTGTCTCCCTCTGTCCGTCTATCTGTCTCGCTCTCGTTGTGTCTGTCTCTGACTCTCTATGTGTATGTCATTCTGTTTTTCTGTCTCAGTCTTGCTTAGTTTCTGTCTCTGTCTTTCTGTCTGTCTGTGTCTCTGTGTGTCTCTCTCTGTCTTACTCTCGGTGTCTCTCTCTCTTTTTCTGTCTATCTGTCTGTCTCACTGTCTGTCTTTCTATCTTTCTTTGTTGCAGTCTATCTCTCTCTCATTCTGCCTCTCTTTCTGTCTCACTTTGTCTCTGTTTTTCTCCCTTTCTTTCCCTGTCTGTCTGTGCAGTCTCTCTCTCATTCGTTTTTCTCCCTGTCTCCCTCTGTCACTCTATCTGTCTCTCTCTCATTCTGTCTGTGCTGACTCTCTATGTATGTCGCTCTCTCTCTCTCTCTCTTTCTGTCTCACTCTTGTTTAGTCTCTGTCAATTAAATTTTTTTTTCAATTCAAAGTACGTTATTGGCATGATTGTTTCCATACAATATTGCCAAAGCTTCGATATAGATAAGAAATAAAAAAAATAAACAATAATAATAATAGAATAAGATTTAATAAAAAAATATATAATAGGAACAATAATAAAAAATAGAATAAAAATAGTAATAGTTGCAAAAATAAGTAAATACAAAATAATATATATATATATATATAAATGAAAATGGTTTCTGAGCATGTGAGGCTAATTTTGCTGCAGCAGGTGCGTGACTCCATCCCCAGTAATGCCTGCATTTGGACTCCACCCCCAGTAACATCTGCATTTGGACTCCGCCCCCAGTAGCATCTGCATTTGGACTCCGCCCCCAGGTGTTGCGGATTGTTCCAATAACACTGCTAACTCATTGATGTATATGTTGAATAGAGTTGCAGCCCTGTCTAACCCCACGTGTTTGGGGGAAGAAATCTGTTCTTTCATTGCTGGTTTTTCCTCCGCACCTGTTGTTTGAGGACACGGAGTTAATCATGTCATACACATGGTGTTTTTGGTGGATGTGCTGGTTGACTAGGGTGTGTAGTGGGTAAATGTGGTCGGTAGTGCGGTGGTTGAGTAGAAACCCAATTTGACTCTTACTCAAGACATCGCTCAGTGAGGAAGGCCTGTATCCAGGCATTGAGAATACAACAGAAGGTCCTCCCCAGATGAATTACCCTTATTCCAGGTATATGGGAAATAGCAGGACTAGATTGAAGAGTCTTAGTAAGGCCTTCTGCAATACTGTAATGCTAAGCTTCAGCAGTTCTGGTCTAATTTTGTCTAAGCGGCATGCTTTTCTGGGTTTAGCTTGCTGAGCGCGTCTGTCAGTTCTTCTGGGGTTATCTGATGGTCTAAGGGGTTTTGCTTGTTTTTGACTGCAGAATCCAGTTGGCTTAAGCCTTTTTTATATTGCTGTCTGATCAGCTGTGATGGTTTCTGGAGTAAATTCATTACATAAGTTTTTGAAATAGTTTTCCCATATTTTTTTCCATTTTTTATGGGTATTTCCTGTTTTTGTTTTTTGTGTAGATTGTTCCGTTTTCCCAGAATTGATGATTGTTTATTGAATCGTCAGTTTGGTGAACGGTGTTGTTCATATGTTGCTGCTTTATCTGGCGCATGGTGTTTTTGTAGTCTGTAGTTGTGGAGGGGTTAGGGAGGGTGGGTGTTTATGATGGTAGGCAGGTTTAGGGAGGGTGGGTGTTTATGATGGTAGTTGGGGTTGGGGTTAGGGTGGGGGTGGGTGTGGGTGGTGGTTGTGGAGGGGTTAGTTAATTTAGAGCTCTTCTTAGTCTCTGTCTCTCTCTTTCTGCCTGTCTCTCTCTTTCTGTCTCGCTCTCTCTTAGTCTCTGTCTCTTTTTTCTCTGTCTCTCTCTCTCTCTCTCTTTCTGTATCTCTTTCTGTCTCTGTCTCTCTTTCTCTTTCCGCCAGAGGGGAGGAGTTGAGACAGCACCTGGCCTGTACAAGAACACACACTGATCTGCTGCAGTGCATTGTGGGAGTTTATGAGCACGCTGCATTTTCTGCCCTACCAATGTCAAACACTAAAAAATAACATGATGTTTGACCTGTGTTTTGGAAATAAGGCCTTGAGGGGGAAAAAATGGAAGTAAACACAAAGTAAACATTTTTGGGCAATAATAAAACAGAAACACAGATTCAGACTCGGTGTGTCTCGTCCGCAGGCACGACCCGGCCGCCTAAAGAGGGAGAAGTTCCTGGAGTGGACTACAACTTTGTGAGTGTTGAGCGTTTCCTGGAATTAGAGAGAAGTGGAGCTCTGCTGGAGAGCGGAACATATGAAGGTGTGGTCTACACACACACACATGCACACACGCACACACACACACACACAATTGTAGTATTTGTGGGAAAAATGTTTTTCTTTTCATAAAAAGCTTCACTCCAGTCTGAGGTCTGAGTGCACTACAAAAAAAGCTTTTATTTCATTTAATGTGTTGTTTTTCTTTTCAGTTTTGTGGCATTAAAACTCTTCATCATCATTCTTTACCCACACACACCATTCATCAAATATCTAATACACTTTCAACTGTGTGTGTGTGTATATATATATATATATATATATATATATATATATATATATATATATATATATATATATGCAGGTCATTATCCACACTGCGTAGCCATAGTGTACATTTCTAAGTGTTAAGTAAAATAACAACAATTTTACCAGTGGACATTGTCCCAGAGCAGCGGTACAGAAATATATAAACACAGGAAATAGATGTTAAATGTATGAATTTATCCCTAATGAGCAGCCAGAGGCGACGGTAGCAAGGAAAAACTCCCTGAGATGATGTGAGGAAGAAACCTTGAGAGGAACCAGACTCAAAAGGATCCCGTCCTCATCTGGGTGACACCGAATAGTGCGAGTATAAATAAATACACCCCTTCTATAAATGTACTAATACTACAGGGTCATATAGTGCAGTTGTGTAAGCAGGAAGTTCATTACCAGGAGTACAGAGCTGTTCTTAATACAATGAAATGAAAGAAACTAACTTGCATATACTATCACATTTATATGTTAATAATTTAGTTTCATTCATTAATTAAGGTATTTAAGATGAAAATTATGAATCAACACCTTCTGACCAATCAGAATCCAGAATTCAGCAGCGCTGTGGTGGGAAACCGAGTGTTGCTGGAGTCTCCTTATTTCCTTTACGAGAGGTTTAAGAGTGAGGTTTAATAACTTATTGAGTCTGTGCAGTGACGCAATACAGAGTAATATATAATTCTAGTATGATATAGTGCGTGCGTGTGTGTGTGAGTTTGAGTTATAATGCTGTAAGAGGGAGAAATTCCCAGACAGTGTAAATTAAGTTATTGATCGGTATGTGTTGGGAATGAGAGCGTAATCGTGTTCCTCACCGTGCGCACTTTCCAGCGCGGTGACACGTTCTCGTCTCTCCGTGCCGTGGCGCGTCTGGAGAACGTGCTAAACAACTCTGTTTGTGCGATTTGGTGTAATTTTAGAGGACATGTGAGGCTTTATATCGGATCCACCGAGTGGATTATTGTGGCTGAGACTTTATGGATTTTGCGGTCTCCGCGGCTCCGGATCCCAGAGCGTTAAATATTAAACGAGTTTGTGCGATATGAATCTTCACGCCACAGCGCTGCTGAATTCTGGATTCTGATTGGTCAGGTGGCGTCGATTCATTTTCTATAAAGTAGCGCAGCTGCATATCTCAGGTTTATATCAATGCACTCGGTCTAATACGTTATCGTTTCTATAGTAACAGCTCGTTCACGGGAGATGGAGTTGTTTACTTTACTTTTATGGAGATGCCAGTGATCCTGACCCTTTCTGCTCTCCGGACCTGCCTGATCCATCCTGATGCCCTACCTCTGGATGGAGCTCTCATCAACTGGAGGCTACAGCCTGGAGATCGCTGAGGACGGTACCGCTTGAAGTACCATGGAAATGGTTTTGGACCTCAATTCCACACGGACGTTCTCGCTGTGGTTGCTGGGACTACGGCTGCCTTAGCGATGGCCTTGGGACTGCGATTACCACATGCAGTTTTACACTCAGGTCTCCTTTAGTGAACAGTGGACTAGTTCAACAAACAGACTTCATATTAAACCATAATGAACTTTCTTTTACTTTCACACTCTCCGTCGTTACCCAGATGAGGACGGGTTCCCTTCTGAGTCTGGTTCCTCTCAAGGTTTCTTCCTCATATCATCTCAGGGAGTTTTTCCTCACCACCGTCACCACCGGCTCACTCAACAGGGATAAATTCACACGCTTAAAATCTCTATCCTGTGTTTATATGTTTCTGTAAAGCTGCTTTGAGACAATGTCCACTGTTTAAAGCGCTATACAAATAAAACTGAATTGAATTGAATTTATGGAAGGAGTCTCCAGTCTCAGCGCTTTGTAACAGACAGAGGTAAAGCTGGAACTTTAAGTTTTCAGAAATCTTCAGGATGTAGGAGTTTACCAAAATTGTCATTGTTGGTGAATTGCTGTGGTATAAGAAGAATAAAACACTTGGGGGCATGCTGTTATAGGAAAACAGAGTCCCCTCTGAAACTATTGGGACAGTAAGACCAATTCATGTCTTTTTGCTGGAGACGGAAGACATTTGGCTTTCAGTTGAAAGGATGAATATGAGAAGAGAGATTAGAATTTCAGCTTTTATCTCCTGGTATTTATATGTAGACGTGTTGAACAACATAAAACACAGCACATTTTGTATCAAACCACCCAATTTGTAGGGAAGCGAAAATATTGGACATGTGACTCACAGGTGTTTCTCGCTGCTCAGGTGTGTCCTGTTTGAAACAATAAATAACATCTACTCTGAACATCTATTCTTGGTTTTAGCCTTCAGTTTCACCTGTGAAGACTGCATTTGTTGTTAAAAAGGATAAACCGACATGAAGACCAGAGAGCTGTGTACGGGAGGAAAAGCGAGCCGTTTTGAAGCTGAGATAAGAGGAAAAATCAATCAGAGGCAGTGCACAAACACTGGGCATAGGCAGTACAACCATTTGGAAGGTCCTGAAAAAGAAAGAAACCTCTGGTGTACTGAGCAACAGACATGGATCAGGTCGGCCAAGGAAAACAACAGCAGCTGATGACAGAAACATTGCGAAAGCTGTGAAGAAATACCCAAAAGCAACAATCAGTGACATCACCAACAACCTCCACAGGGCAGGGTGAAGGTCTCACAATCCATCATTTGAAGAATACTTCTAGAGCAGAAATATAGAGGTCATACCATAAGATGCAAACCACTCGTCAGCAGTAAGTGTCAGAAAGTCAGACTGGAGTTCACAAAGAAATACAGAGATGATCCACAAAAGTTCTGGAACCAAGATGAACCTCTACCAATGTGACAGAAAGGCCAAAGTGTGGAGAAAGAAAGGATCTGCTCACGATCCAGAACATACAAGCTCATCTGTGAAACATGATGGAGGTAGCGTCATGGCTTGAGCTTGTATGGCTGCTTCTGGAACATTCTCACTCATCTTTATTGATGATGGAACTCATGATGGTAGCAGCAGAATGAATTCAGAAGTTCAATCTGTCAATTTACAGAGAAATGCATCCAAACGAATCAGGAGGAACTTCATCATGCAGCAAAATAATGATCCAAAACACACTTCCAACTGAACACAGGACTTCATCAGGGGGAAAAGTGGAAGGTTTTAAACTGGACAAGTCAATCACCAGACCTTCACCCCCCGGTCTTATTAAATGGTAAACGGTCTGCACTTATATAGCGCTTTTATCCAACGCGCTTTACACTGTGTCTCATTCACCCAATCACACACACACACACACACCAATGGTAGCAGAGCTGCCATGCAAGGTGCTAACTTTCCATCAGGTGCAACTTGGGGTTCAGCGTCTTGCCCAAGGACACTTCGGCATGTGGAGTCATGTGACCCGGGGATCGAACCGCCAACCCTACGATTAGTGGACAACCCGCTCTACCACCTGATCCACAGCCGCCCCATTAATTTTATTATTAATTTTATTGACTTCAAGACTGATCTGTTCCAATACGTGAATGACTTGTCCAGTCTAAAACCTTCCCCTTTAACACGTCTAGATGTAAACACCAGGAAATAAAAGCTCAAATCCTAAACTCTCATCTCATCTCCATCTTTTGATCTCAAACCCACATGTCTTTGGTGTACAGCACACACTAACACACTAATGAACTGGCCTTGTGTTCCGATAGTTTCGGAAGGGACTGTAATCAACTTCAGGGTGGAAACAGGAACTCTGCTTCATCACACCACCCTGTCACTGATTAGTAAGCTATGTGAGCTCAACATAGGCGTTGTGATGGATGAGGGTGGAGCTTAAATTAACAATATCTTAGGCTAGCCCCGCCTATTTTACTTAGAAAGGGTGTTGTTCAAGTAGAAGTTGAAAAATGAACAGTTCAGACTACAGATTGTTTTTTTTCCTGTTATGTGATTGGATGTGTTTGGTTTGTGTCGTTTCCTGTTTTGTGATTGGTGTTTGTCACTGGCTTTCACGACCTCTGATTGGTCGACAGATAACTACTACGGCACACCCAAACCCGCGGCGGAGGCGAGCAGTGTGCTGCTGATTCCCGGCTCCGTCCCAAACACAGCCAGCAAACGCAGACGCAACAAATCCGTCAGTAACATGGAGAAAGCCGGGATCGAACCACCTGAGGAGGAGGAGGAGGAGACTGCCGTCGTCAACGGAGTCACAGCCACACCAGGTGAGGTGCACACACACACACACACACACACACACACACACACACACAGAATGAGAGCGAGAAAAAGATAGATAAGCAGGAAGAGAGACAGACAGACAGAGACAGGTAGAGAGACAGAGATATAAAACGGAAGAGAGAAAGATAGACGAGACAGCTAGGTAGACAGACGTGAAGAGAGACAGGTAGATAGACAGACAAGTAGAAATACAGACATATATACAGACAGAGAGCTGATTAGACAGACAGAAAGACTGACAGACAGAAAGTGAGATGGACAGTTACAGAGACAGACAAAAAGACAGACAGACAGACAGACATAGATAAATACAGACAG
>NC_071273.1:24548199-24558199 GCF_023375685.1 Ictalurus furcatus
CTTTGGCCTGTAAATAAAGAGCATGGGTGAAAACACTTCTCCCAAAGGCCTTCAGTCTTCTATCTGAGATAATAAAGCGTGTCGTCTCACACAGTGGAGGACGAAATGCAGCCTGTGGATCAAGGTGTACTCTGGATGTATTTGTAGTCAGTATTATAATGTGCACAATTCTCCACTGAAGATCTCCAGACCTTTTCTCAATGCGAGGTTTGTACAAGGTCCTCCAGCAACCTTTAGGGGAAGTGCCTGATCCAAAACTCTCCTGTGTTTTAGATTCCTTAAGTCCTTCCAGAGAATTCAAATGTGAGGCTTTAACATATTATCTACAGAGCCTTTTTCCCGTTTCACTGAACACCTCAAGTTCGGGAATCCTGAAGGTACGCAAAGCTCTGGGAAAGGAGCGTCCGTGTCTTCATCAGGTGTTTCCATGCCAAGTTTAAAATCAGTGGTTAAGCGTTCAAGAAGGTCGTTCAGCAGTCTCTGTGTCAGGCAAACTGACCTCACACCAAGCTTATCAGACATCCGTCAGCGGACATCCATCCTTCTCCTGCGTTCCTTAGAGCGTTCCTCACAGATGCTGGCTTTAATATCTCCAGGTCCATGGTGGAGTTATACCAGGGGTTCTTCCCTGAGCCCCTGAGGTTCCTTGAGATACTTAGAGTTCTCCAGACTTTCAGCATCGAGCGATAAAAAGATGTCAATCCGGACAGATCAACACTTTGAGTGTCCATCAGAAAGAAGATCCCAGTCGAGCCCCATCCTACCCGCTCTCTTCAGGAGGGCATGAGCCACCCCAGACCAGCTTACATCCTCTCCGTAAAGGAGTCTTTTCACTGTCTGAAAGTCAATATTCTGCTTTTAATGTCCACTAATCCTTGACCTCCTTCTTGTCTGTCTGGGTAAGTACGACACCGCTGTTGAGATGTTCAGACGTTTTTGGATATTTTCCACCAGTTCTTCAGGGGGTTCACGGACAGACATTTTTGTGCCATAAAGATGAAGGTACAAGGTTGTTACAGACCAAAACTCTTCCCCTTTATGATAGCTGGGGTAGCAGACATCTGGGCGGCTGTGGATCAGGTGGTAGAGCGGGTCGATTCCCGGCCCACGTGACTCCACATGCTGAGGTGTCCTTGGGTAAGACACTGAACGCTAAGTTGCTCCTGATGGCAAGTTAGCGCCTTGCAAGGCAGCTCTGCTACAGAGTGTGAATGAGAACCAGTGTAAAGCACGTTGTAGAACCACTAAGGTTAATAAAGCGCTATATAATTGCAGACCATTTACCATTTTCCACCAGACCCTCGCAATTCTGTCTCCTGTACTCCTCTCTTCAGAAAAATACCCCCAAGTACTTAAAGCCAGATCTTCCCCACTGTGATCCAGCTGGGGGTGTCGGTCTACTGTGATCTAAACCATACCACAGGGCATCACTTTCAGCCCAACGTACTGTGCAGATGAGGCTCATAACTATCTACAATATCTTTTAAAACCTGAAGATCTTTATCAGTCCTAATAACGACAGTACTATCGTCTGCATGTGCTCAGACTTTTACACAATCATTACAAACTGGAGCATTTATCTGCAGTCCCATTAACTTCTCCCCTCATTTACAGAGGAGAGGTTCAATGGCCAAACTGTACCACTGACCTGCCCCCGTCTTCTGCCCCTCTGCACCGGAACCGGAACACGAAGACCGCCCGCCATCTTTATCACACACACAGCACTGCTGTAAAGCAGCGTCATCACTAACACAAATTCACCTCCAAACACAAAAACCTCCAGAGCCCGATCGAAAACTTTCTCCTCATCTAGTGATGAAGTTCCTCTATTGATATTATCACTCGCGGTGTAATCGGTGACATCACGTAGTAATGCAGGATATCAGAGATACATCTGACTTTTATACACCAAGATTCATCCTTAGCTACGAATTTATGCAATATCTTCTTTACCCTGATGGCCAGACACTCTGATATTAGTTTATATATATATATATATACATCTCTCTTTCTCTCTCTCTATCTATTTCTTACTTTCTCTCCATCTCTCTCTCTCTCTTACTTTCTCTCCATCTCTCTCTCTCTCTCTCTTACTTTCTCTCCATCTCTCTCTCTCTCTTACTTTCTCTCCATCTCTCTCTCTATCTCTCTCTTACTTTCTCTCCATCTCTCTCTCTCTCTTACTTTCTCTCCATCTCTCTCTCTCTCTCTCTTACTTTCTCTCCATCTCTCTCTCTATCTCTCTCTTACTTTCTCTCCATCTCTCTCTCTCTCTTACTTTCTCTCCATCTCTCTCTCTCTCTCTCTTACTTTCTCTCCATCTCTCTCTCTATCTCTCTCTTACTTTCTCTCCATCTCTCTCTCTCTCTTACTTTCTCTCCATCTCTCTCTCTCCCTTACTTTCTCTCCATCTCTCTCTCTCTTACTTTCTCTCCATCTCTCTCTCTCTCACTTTCTCTCCATCTCTCTCTCTCTCTCTTACTTTCTCTCCATCTCTCTCTCTCTCTCTCTTACTTTCTCTCCATCTCTCTCTCTCTCTCTTACTTTCTCTCCATCTCTCTCTCTCTCTCTTACTTTCTTTCCATCTCTCTCTCTCTCTCTCTCTCTCTTACTTTCTCTCCATCTCTCTCTCTCTCTCTTACTTTCTCTCCATCTCTCTCTCTCTCTCTTACTTTCTCTCCATCTCTCTCTCTCTCTCTTACTTTCTCTCCATCTCTCTATGTCTCTCTTACTTTCTCTCCATCTCTCTCTCTCTCTCTCTTACTTTCTCTCCATCTCTCTCTCTCCCTTACTTTCTCTCCATCTCTCTCTCTCTTACTTTCTCTCCATCTCTCTCTCTCTCACTTTCTCTCCATCTCTCTCTCTCTCTCTTACTTTCTCTCCATCTCTCACTTTCTCTATCTATCTCTTACTCTCTCTCTCCATCTCGCCATCTCTCCATCTCTCCCTCTCTCTCTTCTTCCTAATGAGAGGCCACAAGCTAATTGAAAGAATCGATTGCTGTTTTCTAAACCTGAACTCTTTTAGAGATAATCACCGGGGAGTTTCTCTCTCTCGCTCTCTCTCTCTCTCTCTCTCTCTCTCTCTCTCTCTCTCTCTCTCGCTCTCTCTCTCTCTGTCTTCTGCAGTCACAACACTAAGACGACATCATGGTTAGATCCACGGCTTGCGAAGAAAGCTAAACCACCAGAGGAGTGCAACGAAGATGGTGAGTCTGTCTTTCAATCTTTCTTCCTTCCTCATTTCATCTATTTATTTTTCTTTCCTTCTTTCCTTCATCCATTTCTACCTGTCTTTCTTACTTTCTTTCGCTCTTTTCCCTTTTCCCTCCACTTATTCCTTTCTTCCTTCCTTCCTCTATTTCATCCCTCCTTCTTATTTCATCCTCTTTCTTATTTGATCTATTTATTTTTCCTTCCTTCCTTCTTTACTTCATCTGTTTCTTTCTTTCTTTCTCGCTGAAGTTGTGTATATCCGCTCGGTGTCGTTTTGTCCACTTTATCACTGATGGGACAGTGGGAAGTGTAGAATATACACACAAAGCCTTTATACAAACCGATCAAACACAACTGCTTTCTCTCTAAAGCTTCATTTCGCAACAGGAAATGACATCATCATGTAAAGCGATTCATCTCGCATTGTTTCGTGTGTATAAATGGCACCTTGCATGTGTACATAACAATATTAGGATCCCCTGTTCGAATCCGCTCTGTGTGTGTGTGTGTGTGTGTATGTGTGTGTGTGTGTGTGTGTGTGTGTGTGTGTGTGTGTGCGTTTTGCTTAGTGAGTAGTTTTTGGATGGAGTTTCCTGACAGCTCTAGTGACAGCTCTGCATCACAACACTTTTCTCTCTCTCTCTCTCGCCTCTGCACCCCCCCCCCCGCCGTCGCCCCCCCCCCCCATCTGACCCCCCTCCCCTGCGTTTCTCTTGGTTTCATCATCCTGCTGAAGTTCGGGATTCTGCTGACGGACAGCAGGGATGAGAAACACTCAGCGTTTAAGTCAGTGCGGACGAGTTCATAAAGTCACAAACTTTCGTCAAGCGAAAAACTTGCATTCACGCTAATTGGTAGTCTGACTGTGAGGTCTGTTAGCTGGAAAATCTCATGAATATACATGATTATGCAAATTTTAGGAACTCCCCCAGACCCTCCTACCCGCCCTCGCACAAAGCCTTTATTGCTAACATGTGCTACGTTCGAACGCTGTTACGGTAACTTCTAGCTCTCTCACGTGCGTACAAGCAGCATCAGAGTCTCGATTCACATCCTTACATTTCATCACTGATTTAATGTTACCGTGACAACCGCTTTCCGTACGTAACTACAAGTCGCGACGTTACGTAGCTAGCTAGCTTAAACGAGTTCTGCGGGTACATTTCTCGAACCCTGTGTCGTCCATCATCCTGTAATTTTTATATTGGCTATAGTTGGTTTAAATGGGATGTCTGTTTACTTAACGTGCTAACACGTAGCTCCATCGCCGAATAACGTCTTGATACGAAACCTCTGAGAAAGTTTGTTTTAAGTGAACGTTTTTGACAGCTGTCAGTCATGTTCGTGTTGATATTTTGTGTTAGCAGATTTGTGTTAGCAGGGTTAAAACGTGGCAGCTAAGAAATGTAGCTAGAAAGAACGCAAACAAGTGTCACGCACACTAAGAGAGTATCTGATGACGCCGAAGAGCCAGAACGCGACGCGTGTCGGTTTTCCTCCTCGGCTGAAACGCTGCTCAGGGAGACAGGAAGGATGTGGTTACTAAAGTAGCTAATCCTGAAGGAAACACGCTGGAGCGTCCTCTTCTCTCCCACAGCTTGAAAGGTCAAGGATTTTACCGAACGCGTGTGAAATGAAGGATTAATTCAGATAAGCTACTGATAATTGGCTCGGACTTTCTTCATCCTGGACTTTCTGGGCTTATTTAAAATGTTAACATGTGCTACTTTTCTCTCTTCCCGCTAATGGGTAAGAGAGAGAAAGAGAGAGAGAGAGAGAGAGAGAGAGTGTGTGTGTGTGTGTGTGTGTGTGTGTGTGTGTGAGAGCGGAAATCAGACAGCGTGAAAGAGCCCTCAGTTCAGCCCGAGAGGCTTCTGTCCGGGGTTGCTATGGTGATGGTTTCCGGGGCCACAGGAATACAAAGCGTATGTATGTGTGCTTGTGTGCCTGTGTGTGTGTGTGTGTGTACTGTACACACACACACACACACACACACACACAAATATAATAAAATGCTCAGACAGCAGCTGAAACACTCAGCAGACCCATCTATGCACTGTCCTAGTGGGAGTGGTCTAATATTCTAATGACCATGCTTGATTGACAGCCTTCTGGCTGAGACTCCTCCTACAATGTCACTTGAGCAACTAAATCAGGATCCGTGTAACACTCATAGGTTGGAATTACTTGTTAGATTAGCTTTCACTTACTAGATTAGCTTTCACTCACTAGATTAGCTTTCACTCACTAGTTTAGCTTTCACTCACTAGATTAGCTTTCACTCACTAGATTAGCTTTCACTCACTAGTTTAGCTTTCACTCACTAGATTAGCTTTCACTCACTAGATTAGCTTTCACTAATTAGATTAGCTTTCACTCACTAGATTAGCTTTCACTCATTAGATTAGCTTTCACTCACTAGTTTAGCTTTCACTCACTAGATTAGCTTTCACTCACTAGATTAGCTTTCACTCACTAGATTAGCTTTCACTCACTAAGTCAGCTTTAACTAATTAGATTAGCTTTCACTCACTAGATTAGCTTTCACTCACTAGTTTAGCTTTCACTCACTAAGTCAGCTTTAACTAATTCAATTAGCTTTCACTCACTAGATTAGCTTTCACTAATTAGATTAGCTTTCACTCAGTAGTTTAGCTTTCACTCACTAAGTCAGCTTTAACTAATTAGATTAGCTTTCACTCACTAGATTAGCTTTCACTCACTAGATTAGCTTTCATTTATTAGATTAGTTTTCACTAATTAGATTAGCTTTCACTCACTAGATTAGCTTTCACTCACTAGTTTAGCTTTCACTCACTAAGTCAGCTTTAACTAATTAGATTAGCTTTCACTCACTAGATTAGCTTTCACTAATTAGATTAGCTTTCACTCAGTAGTTTAGCTTTCACTCACTAAGTCAGCTTTAACTCACTAGATTAGCTTTCACTCACTAGATTAGCTTTCACTTATTAAATTAGTTTTCACTCACTAGATTAGCTTTCACTAATTAGATTAGCTTTCACTCACTAGATTAACTTTCACTAATTAGCTTAGCTTTCACTCACTAGATTAGCTTTCACTCACTAGATTAGCTTTCACTAATTAGATTAGCTTTCACTCACTAGATTAGCTTTCACTAATTAGATTAGCTTTCACTCACTAGATTAGCTTTCACTAATTAGATTAGCTTTCACTCACTAGATTAGCTTTCACTAATTAGATTAGCTTTCACTCATTAGTTTAACTTTCCTTCTCTCTCTCCTTTCCTCCTTTCTTTTTTCTTTTTATTTCTTTCTTTTAATTCCTCCCTCATTTTTTGATGTAACCTTCACTGCCGGTTCCTGTTCTCCTGTTCTCCGGTTCTCCTGTTCTCCGGTTCTCCTGTTCTCCGGTTCTCCTGTTCTCCAGGCTGATTGCTGATTGCTGTGTGTTTTTCAGAGCTTCCGTACGGCTGGGAGAAGATCGATGATCCAGTTTATGGCAGTTACTATGTGGAGTAAGTTTCTGTTTCTCTTTATAAATCTTCAGCACCTTGTTCACTGAAAAATAAAAATCCAGTGGATCAGTAAACATGACACACACAAATCAAAAAGAAAAAGATTAGAATCACTCCAGCGCTTTAAGTTCTGTACTCAGTTCATTCAGGTAAATATGCGGCCAAAACCCGAAGCGTTTATTTTAATGACTTTACTGGATTAAATCTGAGATTATTTTGCAAGTGCTCACAAAACTAGAAAAAAACATTTACTGATCGCATGCTAATGTGGGGGCGTGGCTTTTGACCCCGATTTGCATATGAGCTTGCAGAACTGTAAGGTGATGTAATGGTGAGCGTTATGGATGGGCTGCTTTTGTTTTGTTTCAGCTTTAAGGCGTAAGGCTGTTGGTTATGAAATGTTCTGACACAACAGGGGTTTTGTAAAGTTCTCCTGCTTCACCCTCTTCGCGTTTCTCTGTAAGCGTGCTAGTCAGTTCAGTGGTGCTGGGTTCTGCCAGTTCTGGCTCCGTCAAGCGTTTTACTTCTGTATCAGTCATGATCAATGATGTATGGAAGCATTTAGGAACACGGAACAAAAGTTTGATTTGTTTTATTTACTTGTTTTTGTTAAAGAAAGTGTTGATGGTGTTTTGGTAGCAAATTTGATTACTTATGGTGTTTGTGGGTAAGTGTTGGTGTCTGCTGAGGTTGGCGTTGGGTGGAAGGTCAGTTTTGGTGTTTGAAGGTGAGTGTTGGGGTTTGAAGGTGAGTGTTGGTGTTTGAAGGTGAATGTTGGTGTTTGAAGGTGAGTGTTGGTGTTTGGAGGTGAGTGTTGGGGTTTGAAGGTGAGTGTTGGGGTTTGAAGGTGAGTGTCGGGGTTTGAAGGTGAGTGTCGGGGTTTGAAGGTGAGTGTCAGTGTTTGGAGGTGAGTGTCGGGGTTTGAAGGTGAGTGTTGGGGTTTGGAGGTGAGTGTTGGTGTTTGAAGGTGAGTGTCAGTGTTTGGAGGTGAGTGTCAGTGTTTGGAGGTGAGTGTCAGTGTTTGAAGGTGAGTGTCAGTGTTTGGAGGTGAGTGTCAGTGTTTGGAGGTGAGTGTCAGTGTTTGAAGGTGAGTGTCAGTGTTTGGAGGTGAGTGTTGGGGTTTGAAGGTGAGTGTCAGTGTTTGGAGGTGAATGTTGGTGTTTGGAGGTGAGTGTTGGTGTTTGAAGGTGATTGTTGGTGTTTGAAGGTGAGTGTTGGGGTTTGAAGGCGAATGTTGGTGCTTGAAGGTGAGTGTTGGGGTTTGAAGTTGAGTGTTGGTGTTTGGAGGTGAGTGTTAGTGTTTGAAGGTGAGTGTTGGTGTTTGGAGGTGAGTGTTAGTGTTTGAAGGTGAGTGTTGGGGTTTGAAGGCGAATGTTGGTGTTTGAAGGTGAGTGTTTGAAGGTGAATGTTGGTGTTTGGAGGTGAGTGTTAGTGTTTGAAGGTGAGTGTTGGGGTTTGAAGGTGAGTGTTAGTGTTTGAAGGTGAGTGTTGGGGTTTGAAGGTGAGTGTTGGTGTTTGAAGGTGAGTGTCAGTGTTTGGAGGTGAGTGTCGGTGTTTGAAGGTGAGTGTTGGTGTTTGAAGGTGAGTGTCAGTGTTTGGAGGTGAGTGTCAGTGTTTGGAGGTGAGTGTTGGTGTTTGAAGTTGAGTGTTGGTGTTTGGAGGTGAGTGTCAGTGTTTTGAGGTGAGTGTTGGTGTTTGGAGGTGAGTGTCAGTGTTTGGAGGTGAGTGTTGGTGTTTGGAGGTGAGTGTTGGTGTTTGAAGGTGAATGTTGGTGTTTGGAGGTGAGTGTTGGGGTTTGAAGGCGAATGTTGGTGTTTGAAGGTGAGTGTCGGTGTTTGGAGGTGAGTGTTGGTGTTTGGAGGTGAGTGTCAGTGTTTGGAGGTGAGTGTCGGTGTTTGAAGTTGAGTGTTGGTGTTTGGAGGTGAGTGTTGGTGTTTGAAGGTGAGTGTTGGTGTTTGAAGGTGAGTGTCGGTGTTTGGAGGTGAGTGTCGGTGTTTGGAGGTGAGTGTCGGTGTTTGAAGTTGAGTGTCGGTGTTTGAAGGTGAGTGTCGGTGTTTGGAGGTGAGTGTCGGTGTTTGGAGGTGAGTGTCAGTGTTTGAAGGTGAATGTCGGTGTTTGGAGGTGAGTGTTGGTGTTTGAAGATGAGTGTTGGTGTTTGGAGGTGAGTGTTGGTGTTTGAAGGTGAGTGTCGGTGTTTGGAGGTGAGTGTCGGTGTTTGGAGGTGAGTGTCGGTGTTTGAAGTTGAGTGTTGGTGTTTGGAGGTGAGTGTTGGTGTTTGGAGGTGAGTGTCAGTGTTTGGAGGTGAGTGTCGGTGTTTGAAGTTGAGTGTTGGTGTTTGGAGGTGAGTGTTGGTGTTTGAAGGTGAGTGTTGGTGTTTGAAGGTGAGTGTGAGTGTTTGAAGGTGAGTGTTGGGGTTTGAAGGCGAATGTTGGTGCTTGAAGGTGAGTGTTGGGGTTTGAAGTTGAGTGTCGGTGTTTGAAGGTGAGTGTGAGTGTTTGAAGGCGAGTGTCGGTGTTTGAAGGCGAGTGTCGGTGTTTGAAGGTGAGTGTTGGGGTTTGAAGTTGAGTGTTGGTGTTTGAAGGTGAGTGTCGGTGTTTGGAGGTGAGTGTTGGTGTTTGAAGGTGAATGTTGGTGTTTGAAGGTGAGTGTTGGGGTTTGAAGGTGAATGTCGGTGCTTGAAGGTGATTGTTGGTGTTTGAAGGCGAGTGTTGGGGTTTGAAGGCGAATGTCGGTGCTTGAAGGTGAATGCTGGTGTTTGTTGTGGTAAATGTGAGTCTTTGAGAGTGTATTAGGTTTTTAAAAAAAATAACCTTCAGATTTCACCATTAGTGGGTTTTTGTACTGTCTTTTTCCTGTGCTGAGATGATGTGTGGGAGTCTGAGAGAACTCCATCTGCTCTGAAATCCTGTAATATACTGTAAATTTCTGTCCTGCAACCATAACACGCATGAATCTGTTTATTAGGTAACAGAGTGCGCACGAGAAAAATCCATAATATATGTAATAATCTTCCTCGCGTCTAACTTCAGTCACAGCTCCAGTCTGCTCTCAGACTGAGAACAGCGATGGAGCCTGCCAACAACTTCTCCTCTGGTTCATTTTCACTCGGGTTTCTGGCACAGTGTCAGCCCTAATGTCTCAGAGAGGGACTCGGAGACCAATCTGATCTGGAGCAGCATTTCGATTTTAGGGTCCTGGTGTTTGGTAGGGAGTGGTGGTGTTTGATGGTGAGTCTTGATTTTTGTTAATGATGATGTGTATTTGGGAGTGCTGATTGTGTTCAGTATGT
>NC_071273.1:24563199-24578199 GCF_023375685.1 Ictalurus furcatus
CACACACACACACACACACACACACACATACACACACACACACGCAGTTTTTGGCTCTCGTAGTTCATCGTCAGCTCTGGCTGTAAGTCCAGTCTGGTCTCTCGTCGTGTTTCTGTTTGTTTGCACCTGCACTAGCTGCCTAATGAGCTGTTTAGGTGCATCATGGGAAAGCTGATAGAGAGAGAGAGAGAGCGAGCGAGAGCGGCCAACCTGCGGCGCTGGCTTTCGTCCCTGTGTGTGACAGTCGGCTCTACACGTCTCTTTCAGATCTCTGAGATCTGGCAAGCTCACATTTCCGACGAGGTTTAACAGCTCATCTTCGTCATTCCCGGTCGAACGTTGGAGCAGGAGTGCGCCTTTTATATTATTTAAGAATTAGACGTTATGAAACGGAGGCCATTATTTCAACTGGATTAAATGAATTGCTTCAAATCTGACTGGAATAATTGATGGAATTATTTAACAGCAGCACTGGCTTAAGCACCGTGCCCGTCGTTGTATACTCACGTGATCTGTTTTAATCGCTCTTATTGTCTGTGTAATCACTGCATCCATGAGTTGTCCTAATGGGCGTGGCTTAATATCCTAATGAGCAGCTTGATTGACAGCCCTGCGTCCAATATAATACTATAACACTTTAGTATTTTATATTAAACGTTCAAGAAAACTGAAAGAAAAGAACTATTGTTAAAGCAGTAGTTGAACTGTCCTGGTGGGCGTGGCCTACTGCTGAGCACAGTGCTGGTGCCAAGGTGCTTGTACAATGTTCAGGGTGGTGTTTGGACCATGTCCAGCATGGTGCTGAGGTGTTTGTACAATGCCCAGTGTGGTGTTTACACGTTCGGTGCTCCAAATGTCAGTTTGGCTTTATGTAAACACACATGACAGGATGCAGGAGAGATGATGGATGATATTAGAGCTAAATTACACAGGAAGTTGAACGTGTGCATCTCACACTCCGCAGATCATGTTTAACCAGTGAAATTAGCTCTGTCAGCACTGGGATTAACAGACACAGTGATTAATGACGGTATTTAGTGTATTTAGTTGCTGTGCTGTCACTGTAACTGTAATAATCATAAACACAGTGTGTTGCAGTATTATAAACACAGCTTTATTTCCATTTAAACAAATAGCTGGTTAACGTTTAGGAGTGGAATTCAACATCTCCTTCACTGGGACCGACATGTACAGAGGCCACGCCTCCTTCACTAAGACTGACAGATACAGATGCCACACCTCCTACACTGAGAATGACATACCTCATACCTCAAACGGTCATGCCTCCTTCAGAGAGACCGACGGTCACAAAAGCCACGCCTCCTTCAATGGGAGTGATAGAGGACACGCCTCCTACACGGAGACTCACAAACACATAGGTCACACCTCCTTCACTGGGAGTGACAGGTACCACGACCACATCCCCTTCACTTGGATTGACAGTCTCAAAGGCCACACCCCCTTCACTGGGACTGACAGTCTCAAAGGCCACACCCCCTTCACTTGGATTGACAGTCTCAAAGGCCACACCCCCTTCACTGGGACTGACACAGGAAAATAAAGGTTTCATATGAATAAATTAATAATGTTTCACTATTATTTGTTTTGTATTAAAATGGAACATACCAAGTTACAGTGGACAAGGGGGTGAGGTCATTTCTAGCTCCTAAACTATTTGACAGTTTGGTATGGGGGGGCGTTTCCAGAGGCTGAACGGGAACAGGGAGGTTGTTTAGATGTCATTTGTTTTCCATGATGGTGTGATGTTATTGATCAAGCCACCGGGGCTCGAAGGCAAATGCCGATCATGTTTAACGAGACTAATTAAAATTCCCGAACATCACACAACAGCCGTGAGGGGTGAGTCTCGTCGATGGAAGTGTTCCATGTTGCATTAAATCTCACACTCTCTGCTCTGAGGGCAGGCTGCTGAATCCTCCTCTCTGCTTCCTGCTGTTTTACATAATAATGGACAATCTAATCTCAAAATTCGGTGAGGGACACTTAAGCTTCAGTCTTTATTCTAGTCCTTGTACAAGTCCCTGTTAATTAGCTGTAATTATAGAAATAATATAAGCTGAGATGTTAAATGATAAGGTAATATTCAAATGATATGAATGTTCTTCTTGTGTTCTTAGGCGATGTGATCGTCTACATAAATGAGGTGTGTGTACTTGGTACGACTCACGCAGACGTGGTGAAGTTATTCCAGTCGGTGCCCATCGGGCAGAGCGTGACCCTGGCGCTTTGTCGAGGATACCCGTTACCCTACGATGCTGAGGATTCAGGAAACACCTTGATCTCACCTCTGGGTCTTATAGGAGACCGCCCCCTGCTGCTTAACGGCCGCAACTGCACCACGTATGACACATATATGGAGTACTTAAGCCGCACCGCGCACTTCCTGGACGACGGCGTCTCGTTGGCGTCGTCAGGGACGGAGCTGATCGCCGTCACCATTGTGAAGGGGCCGGATGGGTTTGGCTTCACCGTAGCGGACAGCGATGGAGGTCAGAGGGTGAAGCAGGTGCTAGAGCCTCAGCGCTGCCCAGGTCTGTGCGAAGGAGACCTGATCGTGGAGATCAACCAGCGGCCGGCCCTCACGCTTTCTCACACACGGGTGGTGGAATTGCTGAAGGAGTGTGCGGTCGGAGCCGAGGCCACCCTGCTGGTACAGAGGGAGCGAGGTAAGGGAAAAGTGCTGAACTCGTGAAGTCTCGGGTTCGATTTTGCTGTCTTGAAGCTCACCCTGCTGCTAAAGCTTGTCTTACTGTCTTTTGATCAGAATGCTGAATATATCAGAGCGTTCGCTGCACGCATGCCAATGGGTGCTTGTTGTGAAGTTATCCTGCTTCCAAAAAAATCATGCTTGATTGGTCAGCCCTGGTTGCTCCTGATAATTTGCTGAGTCATACCGTCTGAAAGCCTCAGGTTGTGTTTCAGACATGGCCGCTGTTTAGTATTCCCTAAACGTCACAGTGCTGTGATTAGCACAGGCACATAGCCTGTAAAAATAGATACTGACGCGCACTGGTCATTTTGACGATGTATTAATATCCTCCAGCTTTATTTCCTCAGTGGGACTCTTTCACAGCAAGTAGACTTGCCTTATAATACTCTAAAGAGATACGCTGCGGTTACAAGCCCCTATCTGTAATTCAAAGATGTGCCCATGTCCAAAGTACAATGTCTACTGTAGATCAAATCGTAAAGATGTTTTATTTCAGTGACGTGTACTTAATTACTTTTACAGCCGTTAAGTAAGTGCTTCAAAAACTTAAATGTATAAATGACTGTAATTACTCTTGATTAGTCCCAATATTTATGACCCTGACTCTTTTTCAGTCCCAGTCTTAAGGGCTTTAACTCTCGATTAGTACAACTACTTAGGATGTTAAATCCCAGTCTTTAGAGCTCTTAGATAGTCCTGGTCGTTACGGTTCTAATGATTGGTTATATCCTGCAATCAAGGCTCCAGTCTTTTTAACACTTGGTTAGTAGTATCTCTTGAGCTCTTATACTTGGTTAGTCACAATCTTTAAAGATTTAACCCTCGGTTAGTCCTAGTCCTCCAGGCTCCAAGTGTTGTTTAATCCTTGCCCACTCCAGTGTTTTAGAGATCTGACTCTTGGATAGTGCTAATATTTAAGCATTATTTCAATCATGTGCCAAGTATTTATGGTTCCAGATCTTGATTCCATTTATGGTTCCCAGTTTTAATTCTCAGTAAGTCCTAATCTTTCAATTTGAACTTTTATTTAGTCCCAGATTTTAATGGTTTAATTCTTGGCCAGTCCCAGTTTTTAGGGCTTTACATCTTATTCAAATTGATGGTAAGTCTTTAGGTTTCTGGTTGTTTGTTAGTCCTATTCTCATGGACTCTTATTCCTGGTCGGTCCCAGTCTTAACAGCTTTAACTCTTGATTAGTCAAAGTCTTTAGGGGGCATACTATTGGTTAGTCCGAGTCTTTACGGTTCTACCTTTGGGTTATATCCAGTTGGTAAGGTTCTTATATTACTGTAGTGCCTGTAATCAGTGCTTAAATGATAGCTGCACACATTTCAAGTTAAACCCTGTTTCTCAGGCTCTAATTCTTGGTTAGTCCCAATCTTTAGAGTTCTAACTGTTATTTCCAGTCAATAAGGCACTGACTCTTGGTTAAACCCCTTTGTTTAGTCTCATTTTTGCCTATTTCAGGCCTTTAGAGCTTTAACTCTTGATTAGAGCTTTAACTTTGGATTGATTAGTCCACTCTTTAGGGGTGTAGGTCTTCTTGAGATTTTTGGTCCCAGTATTTAAGGTTACAGCTCATGACTAGTCCCAGTCTTTAAGGTTGTAATGCTTGGTTAGACCAAGTATATACGGTTCTTATTCCTGGTTAGTCCGAGTATTTCCAAGGTTCCAGCTCTTGAGTAGTCCCAGTCTATAGGTTTATACCTCTTGGTACTGTAAGACCAAGGATCTAACTCTTCTAACTCCTTGTCTGGCTTTTAATTTCGAACTGTCTTAGTTCTAGTTAGTCCCATTCTGAAATATTCGTGGCCACTCCTGATGTTTAGGGCTCTAACTCTTGATTCATCTTAGGATTTAAGGTCCTCATCTGTGGCTAGTTCTGTTCTTTAGAGCACTGGCAGTCATTAGGGCTCTGACACTTGGTTAGTCCCAGTCATTAGGGCTCTGACACTTGGTTAGTCCCAGTCGTTAGGGCTCTGACACTTGGTTAGTCCCAGTAATTATGGCTCTGACTGTTAGTTAGTCCCAGTCGTTAGGGCTCTGACACTTGGTTAGTTCCAGTAATTACGGCTCTGACACTTGGTTAGTCCCAGTAATTATGGCTCTGACACTTGGTTAGTCCCAGTCGTTAGGGCTCTGACACTTGCTTAGTCCTAGTAATTATGGCTCTGACACTTGTTTAGTCCCAGTAATTATGGCTCTGACTCTTGGTTAGTTCCAGTAATTATGGCTCTGACACTCGGTTAGTCCCAGTAATTATGGCTCTGACACTTGGTTAGTCCCAGTCGTTAGGGCTCTGACACTTGCTTAGTCCTAGTAATTATGGCTCTGACACTTGTTTAGTCCCAGTAATTATGGCTCTGACTCTTGGTTAGTTCCAGTAATTATGGCTCTGACACTCGGTTAGTCCCAGTAATTATGGCTCTGACACTTGGTTAGTCCCAGTCGTTAGGGCTCTGACACTTGGTTAGTCCTAGTAATTATGGCTCTGACACTTGTTTAGTCCCAGTAATTATGGCTCTGACTCTTGGTTAGTCCCAGTAATTATGGCTCTGACACTCGGTTAGTCCCAGTAATTATGGCTCTGACACTTGGTTAGTCCCAGTAATTATGGCTCTGACTCTTGGTTAGTCCCAGTAATTATGGCTCTGACACTTGTTTAGTCCCAGTAATTATGGCTCTGACACTTGTTTAGTCCCAGTAATTATGGCTCTGACTCTTGGTTAGTTCCAGTAATTATGGCTCTGACTCTTGGTTAGTCCCAGTAATTATGGCTCTGACTCTTGGTTAGTCCCAGTAATTATGGCTCTGACACTCGGTTAGTCCCAGTAATTATGGCTCTGACTCTTGGTTAGTCCCAGTCGTTAGGGCTCTGACAATTGGTTAGTTCCAGTAATCATGGGGAATCCCCGTCCTCAGCTTAGACTCTGAATTAGATCCAGTCTTTGCATCTCTGGATCTCGGGTAGTTCCCATGGTTAGGGCTCCGATTGCCTAGGGCTAGATTTAAAGCACCGACTCTGAGTTAGTCCCAGTCTAATCTGGATTAGCACTTGTCTTTAGGTCACAGTGTTAAGGCTATCTGAGAGAAGAAGCTCCAGGTAAGATTGCGGGTGCGTTGTGAGGGATAAGTCATGATTTTACATTTCTTCCTGATCCTAGAAGCAGAGGTTGTGATTATCGGAATTTCTTAAGCTGTCACAGGCAGAGCATGTTCTCTTGAGTCACCCTCGTTTGACAAAACACCTTCTTCATTCTATTTAAACAGCTGAGATTTGTCAGATTTTGCAAAGGAGGCACAGCAGGAATGTCAGCAGGAACACAGTCAGCGCACACAGAATAAAGTCGTGTCATTTGTTGGAGTGCTTATTTCATGAGTGATGGTGTTAATAAGTACAAACACCTGAGCGAGAGAGAGAGCTGACATTTTACTTAAAAGTGAGTGCAATAATCCTGCCCTTGTCATGGATAATTAATTGCAGAGAACAAAAATTTGCTGTATTAACAATCTGTGTCTGTCCGTCTCAGTGAAGGAGGTGTGGCCTCTGTGCGTGTCTGTCAGTCTCAGTGAAGGAGGTGTGGCTTCTGTGCCCATCAGTCCTAATGAAGGAGGTGTGGCCTGTGTGTCTGTCCTGTCAATCTCACTGGAGGAGGTGTGGCCTCTGTGCCCATCAGTCCTAATCAAGGAGGTGGGGCCTCTGTGTCTGTCCTGTCAGTCTTAGTGAAGGAGGTGTGGCCTCTGTGCCCATCAGTCCTAATGAAGGAGGTGTGGCCTCTGTATCTGTCCTGTCAATCTCAGTGAAGGAGGTGTGGCTTCTGTGCCCATCAGTCCTAAGGAAGGAGGTGTGGCCTCTGTATCTGTCTTGTCAATCTCAGTGAAGGAGGTGTGGCCTCTGTGCCCATCAGTCCTGATAAAGGAGGTGGGGCCTCTGTGTCTGTCCTGTCAGTCTCAGTGAAGGAGGCATGGCCACTGTGCCTGTTAGCCCTGTTGTGTGTATGTGTGTGTGCATGTGTATGTGTGTGTGTGTGTGTGTATGTGTGTGTGTGTGTGTATGCACAAGTGTGCGCACTAGTATTTTCTGGTGCTCTCTCTTTGATGGACACTTTTTCACTTTACAGAGTTTAAATCTCCTCTTAACCAGACGCTGATCCAATATAACCTCTGTCCTTCAACAGTCACCATCTGATTTAAGAGAGAAATGAGAAAAAAGTGAGTGTGAGAGAGAGAGAGAGAGAGAGAGAGAGAGAGAGAGAGAGAGAAGGGATAGAAACTCAAAGAAGATGAGAATGATGAGAGGTGATCAGACTGCAAGAGCAGGTAAGAAAGGGGGAGAAAATGGGTGTGATAGAAGGGAATGAGAATTGATGTGTGTGTGTGTGTGTGTGTGTGTGTGTGTGTGTGTGTGTGTGTGTGTGTGTGCTAGAGCACTTTAGGCCAGAAGGTAATGAGAGGACATGAATGCTAGTTAATCCTTCCTGATTAGAACGCTGGCTGTCTCACTCACTCACTCACTCACTCACTCACTCACACACACACACACACACACACACACACACACACACACACACACTCACACACACAACACTCAGGAGGAACTCAGTGTGGTTGTGTTAGTTTTGTTTGTGCATATGTCTACACATACATATACATGTGTGTGTGTGTGTGTGTGTGTGTGTGTGAGAGAGAGAGAGAGCCTTGATGTTCTAGCAGTGTGTATCAAGACTCTGTAGTGTTAGAGTGGCATCTGTCAGCGTGCTAAGCTTTGACATGCGAACAGACTGTCCTGTGCTAGTCGTGTGTGAATGTTCCGTCTGTTGGTGTGTGACGCCGTGACTGGCATATGAGCTGAAAGAAAGGTCAACACACACACACACACACACACACACACAGACACAGACTAACTCAGGCTGGAACTGCAGTATCAAGTTCTGTAGAGAACTCAGTCTGCTCTGAAGAAATCACTGAAATTACACTTTAGTTCTTTATCAGCTCCAGGTTCTAGCTTTAGTTCTCTGTGAAGTTGAGGTTCTAGCTGTAGTTCTCTGTGAAGTTGAGGTTCTAGCTTTAGTTCTCTGTGAAGTTGAGGTTCTAGCTTTAGTTCTCTGTGAAGTTGAGGTTCTAGCTGTAGTTCTCTGTGAAGTTGAGGTTCTAGCTTTAGTTCTCTGTGAAGTTGAGGTTCTAGCTGTAGTTCTCTGTGAAGTTGAGGTTCTAGCTTTAGTTCTCTGTGAAGTTGAGGTTCTAGCTGTAGTTCTCTGTGAAGTTGAGGTTCTAGCTTTAGTTCTCTGTGAAGTTGAGGTTCTAGCTTTAGTTCTCTGTGAAGTTGAGGTTCTAGCTTTAGTTCTCTGTGAAGTTGAGGTTCTAGCTTTAGTTCTCTATGAGGATGAGGTTCTAGCTTTAGTTCTCTGTGAAGTTGAGGTTCTAGCTTTAGTTCTCTGTGAAGTTGAGGTTCTAGCTTTAGTTCTCTGTGAGGTTGAGGTTCTAGCTTTAGTTCTCTGTGAGGTTGAGGTTCTAGCTGTAGTTCTCTGTGAAGTTGAGGTTCTAGCTTTAGTTCTCTATGAAGTTGAGGTTCTAGCTGTAGTTCTCTGTGAAGTTGAGGTTCTAGCTGTAGTTCTCTGTGAAGTTGAGGTTCTAGCTGTAGTTCTCTGTGAAGTTGAGGTTCTAGCTTTAGTTCTCTGTGAAGTTGAGGTTCTAGCTGTAGTTCTCTGTGAAGTTGAGGTTCTAGCTTTAGTTCTCTGTGAAGTTGAGGTTCTAGCTGTAGTTCTCTGTGAAGTTGAGGTTCTAGCTGTAGTTCTCTGTGAAGTTGAGGTTCTAGCTGTAGTTCTCTGTGAAGTTGAGGTTCTAGCTGTAGTTCTCTGTGAAGTTGAGGTTCTAGCTTTAGTTCTCTGTGAAGTTGAGGTTCTAGCTTTAGTTCTCTGTGAAGTTGAGGTTCTAGCTGTAGTTCTCTGTGAAGTTGAGGTTCTAGCTTTAGTTCTCTGTGAAGTTGAGGTTCTAGCTTTAGTTCTCTGTGAGGTTGAGGTTCTAGCTGTAGTTCTCTGTGAGGTTGAGGTTCTAGCTTTAGTTCTCTGTGAGGTTGAGGTTCTAGCTGTAGTTCTCTGTGAAGTTGAGGTTCTAGCTTTAGTTCTCTATGAAGTTGAGGTTCTAGCTGTAGTTCTCTGTGAAGTTGAGGTTCTAGCTGTAGTTCTCTGTGAAGTTGAGGTTCTAGCTTTAGTTCTCTGTGAAGTTGAGGTTCTAGCTGTAGTTCTCTGTGAAGTTGAGGTTCTAGCTTTAGTTCTCTGTGAAGTTGAGGTTCTAGCTGTAGTTCTCTGTGAAGTTGAGGTTCTAGCTGTAGTTCTCTGTGAAGTTGAGGTTCTAGCTTTAGTTCTCTGTGAAGTTGAGGTTCTAGCTGTAGTTCTCTGTGAAGTTGAGGTTCTAGCTTTAGTTCTCTGTGAAGTTGAGGTTCTAGCTGTAGTTCTCTGTGAAGTTGAGGTTCTAGCTTTAGTTCTCTGTGAAGTTGAGGTTCTAGCTGTAGTTCTCTGTGAAGTTGAGGTTCTAGCTGTAGTTTTCTGTTGTGTCCAGTTTCTGTGTGTAGTTCTCTATCAGGTCCAAGTTCTCTCTCTAGGTTCTAGCTCACCTATCGTTCTCTATAAGGTCAAGAATCTGGTTGTAGTTATCCATCAGGCCCAAAGTCCGGTTAAGGTTATAGTTCTCTATCAGGTCCAGGTTCTTGCTTTAGTTATCCATCAGGTCCAGGTCCTTGGTGTGGTTCTCTGGTAACAATTCTGGGTGTTGTTCTATATCAGGCCTGAGTTTTGGCAATTGATATCTAATAGCTCCAAGTCCTAAGTGTGGTTCTCTATCACACGCAGGTTCTTGCTGAAGGTCCAGATTTTGACTACAGTTCCCTGTCAATTCCAGGTTCTAGATTTCAAAAACTTTAGCAGTTTAGGTTGTGTCTGTAGTCCTGCTTCTGATTTTAGTTGGGAACCAGGTTATAGATGTAGTTCTCCCTCTGGTTTTTGTTCTGTTTATAGTTCAGGTCAATGTTCTGGTTGTAGTTTTCTGACAGGTCTATGTCCTCACTTTAGTTCAGGAACAGGTTTTATCTGTAGTTCTCTATCAGGTCTGATATTTACTCTAGTTCCCCCTCTGGTTTAGGTTCTGTGTATAGTTCAGGTGGGTGTTAGTTCTCTACCAGGTCCAGGTTCTGAGTGTAGTTGTGTATTAGGTCCAGATTCTAGCTGTGGTTCTCCATCAGGCCTAGGTTCCAGCTGTGGTTCTCTACCACCTGTCATTCTCTATAAGGTTGAGGTTCTAGCTATAGTTCCCTATCAGGTCCAAGTTGTTTATGTGGTTCTCCATCAGACCAAGGTTGTAGCTATGGTTCTCTACCAGGCCAGGTTCTGAGTGTAGTTCTCTATTAGGTCCAGGTTCTGAGTGTAGTTCTCTATTAAGTCCAGGTTCTGAGTGTAGTTCTCTATTAAGTCCAGGTTCTGAGTGTAGTTCTCTACCAGGCCAGGTTCTGAGTGTAGTTCTCTACCAGGCCAGGTTCTGAGTGTAGTTCTCTATTAGGTCCAGGTTCTGAGTGTAGTTCTCTATTAGGTCCAGGTTCTGAGTGTAGTTCTCTACCAGGTCCAGGTTCTGAGTGTAGTTCTCTATTAGGTCCAGGTTCTGAGTGTAGTTCTCTATTAGGTCCAGGTTCTGAGTGTAGTTCTCTACCAGGTCCAGGTTCTGAGTGTAGTTCTCTATTAGGTCCAGGTTCTGAGTGTAGTTCTCTACCAGGTCCAGGTTCTGAGTGTAGTTCTCTATTAGGTCCAGGTTCTGAGTGTAGTTCTCTATTAGGTCCAGGTTCTGAGTGTAGTTCTCTACCAGGTCCAGGTTCTGAGTGTAGTTCTCTATTAGGTCCAGGTTCTGAGTGTAGTTCTCTATTAGGTCCAGGTTCTGAGTGTAGTTCTCTATTAAGTCCAGGTTCTGAGTGTAGTTCTCTACCAGGCCAGGTTCTGAGTGTAGTTCTCTATTAGGTCCAGGTTCTGAGTGTAGTTCTCTATTAGGTCCAGGTTCTGAGTGTAGTTCTCTACCAGGTCCAGGTTCTGAGTGTAGTTCTCTATTAGGTCCAGGTTCTGAGTGTAGTTCTCTACCAGGTCCAGGTTCTGAGTGTAGTTCTCTATTAGGTCCAGGTTCTGAGTGTAGTTCTCTATTAGGTCCAGGTTCTGAGTGTAGTTCTCTACCAGGTCCAGGTTCTGAGTGTAGTTCTCTATTAGGTCCAGGTTCTGAGTGTAGTTCTCTATTAGGTCCAGGTTCTGAGTGTAGTTCTCTATTACGTCCAGGTTCTGAGTGTAGTTCTCTATTAGGTCCAGGTTCTGAGTGTAGTTCTCTATTACGTCCAGGTTCTGAGTGTAGTTCTCTATTAGGTCCAGGTTCTGAGTGTAGTTCTCTATTAAGTCCAGGTTCTGAGTGTAGTTCTCTACCAGGTCCAGGTTCTGAGTGTAGTTCTCTATTAGGTCCAGGTTCTGAGTGTAGTTCTCTATTACGTCCAGGTTCTGAGTGTAGTTCTCTACCAGGCCAGGTTCTGAGTGTAGTTCTCTATTAGGTCCAGGTTCTGAGTGTAGTTCTCTACCAGGTCCAGGTTCTGAGTGTAGTTCTCTATTACGTCCAGGTTCTGAGTGTAGTTCTCTATTAGGTCCAGGTTCTGAGTGTAGTTCTCTATTAGGTCCAGGTTCTGAGTGTAGTTCTCTACCAGGCCAGGTTCTGAGTGTAGTTCTCTATTAGGTCCAGGTTCTGAGTGTAGTTCTCTACCAGGTCCAGGTTCTGAGTGTAGTTCTCTATTAGGTCCAGGTTCTGAGTGTAGTTCTCTATTACGTCCAGGTTCTGAGTGTAGTTCTCTATTAGGTCCAGGTTCTGAGTGTAGTTCTCTATTAGGTCCAGGTTCTGAGTGTAGTTCTCTACCAGGTCCAGGTTCTGAGTGTAGTTCTCTATTAGGCCCAGGTTCTGAGTGTAGTTCTCTATTAGGTCCAGGTTCTGAGTGTAGTTCTCTGTTAGGTCCAGGTTCTGAGTGTAGTTCTCTGTTAGGTCCAGGTTCTGAGTGTAGTTCTCTATTACGTCCAGGTTCTGAGTGTAGTTCTCTACCAGGTCCAGGTTCTGAGTGTAGTTCTCTATTACGTCCAGGTTCTGAGTGTAGTTCTCTATTACGTAGGTTCTAGCTCAGGTTCTCTAACTGATCCCGAGTCCTCAACCAAACTTTGGAGTCCTTCTGCACTCTAAAAGTATGATGGTGGTGTTGGTGATCTGCTGTATCCTCAGTGTCTGGTGGAGAAGAACTGCACCGCTGTTCTTTTGCAGAACCAATACAGGAGAGTAGAATAAACATCATGTCTGATTGATGAGTTGTGTTTGATGTCAGTTCTCTCTCTTTCTCTCTCTCTCTCTCTCTCTCTCTCTCTCTCTCTGCCCGTCTCATACCATCTGTTTTATTTATTTTCATTCTGTCATCATTCATTCTCTTTCGGAATTTAGACCTGACCCATTTTCTCATTTGTGTTCTCCGGCTCTGTGAAGCCGATCAGAACGTAAGTCTGAAGCAGATTGTGGTGTCGAGAGCGTCTGATCCTCCGTCAGCAGCTCTGTAATTGCTTGCAGATGGTGTTTCGGTTAAACTGGCACCGTCGCAGCGTTCCGAGTCCGAGTCAGCGTTCCGAGACCAGACTGTCTCTCCGCCTCTCTCAGACCAACACGTTCCGTCTCACCGCACGCCAAAATCGCTTCCTCACCACAGCGCCATCTGGTGTCGCCTTTCAGCTGCTCTGTGCACCGATCATAAATATTCACCAGAACATCGGATTTACAGTTCTTGTCGTCTTTTCCTCTTTTCTGGCCACAAGCTTCAGGACACTGAAGGTTGCAGGATGAGCTCTCGCAGATCCGTGCATCCACTCTCCAGAAGAACTTCTGCAGCCTTTAGAGCAAGATGTAGTTACGGGGTGATTTCGCCGTTTACAGAACACAGCTAATCCTCTGCTACATCAGTCAAGCAAACGGGTTCGTTCTGCGAAAGTGGGCGGAGCTTGGCTGTTTTTTGGGGGGTTTTTTTTAGCACCGCGTGCCATGCCGTTGTGGTAAAATAATCAACAATTACAGGTTTACTTTGAAATGAAAGACTTTTTATCTGTTTATAGTTACCTTTAACGTTCTGTGAAACAAGTTAGTTGTTTATAACAGCTTTAAACATTGTCGTAATCTCACCAGCTTCTCTTTAATCAGAATTGAGGATCGCGCGCGTGTGTGCGTGTGTGTGTGTGTGTGTGTGTGTGTGTGATATATATAATGAGAAACACTGTGTGGAAGAGCGTTGCATGGCTCCAGGTTGCTTTAGGAATACAGATCTCTCCGTATCGTCTCACCAACGTGCTAATGATCTGCAGCAGCTGTGATCTTGTCATTAGGAGAAATCCGAGTCGTTCATTCACCGAGTGTGCGTACAGACTACAAACAGGCTGATAATTACTTCTGCAGCGCAACGGCAATATTCACCAACGCTCGCCATCCCGCCGCATTCGCTAGTTATTATTCACAGCACTGCGTAACACGATACCTCATTAATACAGTGTACGGGACTGTACAGCCGCTATACGGCGTACGGGACCGGTCCGTGACTTATACGGCCGCTATACGGCGTACGGGACCGGTCCGTGACTTATACGGCCGCTATACGGCGTACGGGACCGGTCCGTGACTTATACGGCCGCTATACGGCGTACGGGACCGGTCCGTGACTTATACGGCCGCTATACGGCGTACGGGGCCGGTCCGTGACTTATACGGCCGCTATACGGCGTACGGGACCGGTCCGTGACTTATACGGCCGCTATACGGCGTACGGGACCGGTCCGTGACTTATACGGCCGCTATACGGCGTACGGGACCGGTCTGTGACTTATACGGCCGCTATACGCCGTACGGGACCGGTCCGTGACTTATACGGCCGCTATACGCCGTACGGGACCGGTCCGTGACTTATACGGCCGCTATACGGCGTACGGGACCGGTCTGTGACTTATACGGCCGCTATACGCCGTACGGGACCGGTCCGTGACTAATTGTGAATAATTGTACACAAAAATCTTCATTTTATTTCCGTGTGCTCAAATTCTGTAAAACAGCGCAAAGCAGATGACATCGTATTAAGAATTAAGAGGAAATATTTTGAATACGATCAAATTTCTCTTGATGAGACTTTTATAAAAACAAATATACGATTATTATACACCGATTTTAGATTTATTTTATTTTTTGTTCTCAGATATTTTGTGCCTTTACATAGCCTTGAGAGGCCATGCATTATTATTACTATTATTATTATTATTATTATTATTATTATTATAGTGCATGGCCGCTTAGGGCTTCCCTGAAAAAATGACCACATTATCCGCTAAGACCATTTACAACTGAACCGTGTAGGAATTGGCTTAAAAATGACATTTATTTGTAAGTTAAATAAAATTAAAAATACTAATAACCTCAATTTATTCACGTAAATGAATTTATTTTTAGTTTAATAACGAACCGCACACTATTCCTCATAGAACCCTACATTCGAAAGGATCCTGGACGGGACGGTTTCTTTGGGAACCGAAATTGGTTCTCACGTTCACACCCAGCAGTCCGATCGTTGAATCTGAATCGGAGTCAGATTGATTCTTTCGGTTTGATTCGGTTTCTAACTACGTGTTAGGTCTGAGGTGAATGTAGGGTCGAAAGGTTCCCTGTAAAACGCCTTCACTCGTCCTCCGGAGGACGTGGCGTTTCTGCAGCGCTGCGGCGCTGTGCTTTGACTCTGCAAAAAACAAACAAACAGACAGACAGAACGACTCACTTCCTGCAAGTGAGTCGATTCAGAGTCGACTCGCTTGGAAGCGGACTGAGACCTCCTCGCTCAGACGCTCTAGGAGACGCCATCAGATTGCCGGAGTGTGTTCTCAGCTGTCTAAGGCCCCGCCCTGAGGCAGAGAACGCGCCAGACACGTTAAACACCGTGTACGTGAACGAGCTGTGCTTCGGGACACAGCCACAGTCATGGGTTCGGTTGTGATGTTACGGACACGTCACTGAACTGAGGAAACACGTGATACGTCTGACTCAGACGCAGCAGAGAACATAACGTTTTTGTACGGGTTCATGGTAATTGCCTCGAGGCAGTCCAGCTTTAATAGTCCTGTTTTTTTTCTCAGGTTTTTAATCCAAGCCGCTTTGTAATTGGCACAGATATTACTCTCAGAGACGGGCATCCAGCCCGA
>NC_071273.1:24583199-24588199 GCF_023375685.1 Ictalurus furcatus
AATGAAGGTGTTTGATGGTGAATGTTGGTATTTGATGGTGAATGAAGGTGTTTGATGGTGAATGTTGGTATTTGATGGTGAATGAAGGTGTTTGATGGTGAATGTTGGTATTTCGTTGTGAATGAAGGTGTTTGATGGTGAATGTTGGTATTTGATGGTGAATGAAGGTGTTTGATGGTGAATGTTGGTATTTGATGGTGAATGAAGGTGTTTGATGGTGAATGTTGGTATTTGATGGTGAATGAAGGTGTTTGATGGTGAATGTTGGTATTTCGTTGTGAATGAAGGTGTTTGATGGTGAATGTTGGTATTTTATGGTGAATGAAGGTGTTTGATGGTGAATGTTGGTATTTCGTTGTGAATGAAGGTGTTTGATGGTGAATGTTGGTATTTCGTTGTGAATGAAGGTGTTTGATGGTGAATGTTGGTATTTGATGGTGAATGAAGGTGTTTGATGGTGAATGTTGGTATTTGATGGTGAATGAAGGTGTTTGATGGTGAATGTTGGTATTTGATGGTGAATGAAGGTGTTTGATGGTGAATGTTGGTATTTGATGGTGAATGAAGGTGTTTGATGGTGAATGTTGGTATTTCGTTGTGAATGAAGGTGTTTGATGGTGAATGTTGGTATTTGATGGTGAATGAAGGTGTTTGATGGTGAATGTTGGTATTTGATGGTGAATGAAGGTGTTTGATGGTGAATGTTGGTATTTGATGGTGAATGAAGGTGTTTGATGGTGAATGTTGGTATTTCGTTGTGAATGAAGGTGTTTGATGGTGAATGTTGGTATTTTATGGTGAATGAAGGTGTTTGATGGTGAATGTTGGTATTTCGTTGTGAATGAAGGTGTTTGATGGTGAATGTTGGTATTTCGTTGTGAATGAAGGTGTTTGATGGTGAATGTTGGTATTTGATGGTGAATGAAGGTGTTTGATGGTGAATGTTGGTATTTGATGGTGAATGAAGGTGTTTGATGGTGAATGTTGGTATTTGATGGTGAATGAAGGTGTTTGATGGTGAATGTTGGTATTTGATGGTGAATGAAGGTGTTTGATGGTGAATGTTGGTATTTCGTTGTGAATGAAGGTGTTTGATGGTGAATGTTGGTATTTGATGGTGAATGAAGGTGTTTGATGGTGAATGTTGGTATTTGATGGTGAATGAAGGTGTTTGATGGTGAATGTTGGTATTTCGTTGTGAATGAAGGTGTTTGATGGTGAATGAAGGTGTTTGATGGTGAATGAAGGTGTTTGATGGTGAATATTGGTATTTGATGGTGAATGAAGGTGTTTGATGGTGAATATTGGTATTTGATGGTGAATGAAGGTGTTTGATGGTGAATGTTGGTATTTCGTTGTGAATGAAGGTGTTTGATGGTGAATGAAGGTGTTTGATGGTGAATGAAGGTGTTTGATGGTGAATATTGGTATTTGATGGTGAATGAAGGTGTTTGATGGTGAATGTTGGTATTTCGTTGTGAATGAAGGTGTTTGATGGTGAATGTTGGTATTTGATGGTGAATGAAGGTGTTTGATGGTGAATGTTGGTATTTGATGGTGAATGAAGGTGTTTGATGGTGAATGTTGGTATTTGATGGTGAATGAAGGTGTTTGATGGTGAATGTTGGTATTTCGTTGTGAATGAAGGTGTTTGATGGTGAATGTTGGTATTTGATGGTGAATGAAGGTGTTTGATGGTGAATGTTGGTATTTGATGGTGAATGAAGGTGTTTGATGGTGAATGTTGGTATTTGATGGTGAATGAAGGTGTTTGATGGTGAATGTTGGTATTTCGTTGTGAATGAAGGTGTTTGATGGTGAATGTTGGTATTTTATGGTGAATGAAGGTGTTTGATGGTGAATGTTGGTATTTCGTTGTGAATGAAGGTGTTTGATGGTGAATGTTGGTATTTCGTTGTGAATGAAGGTGTTTGATGGTGAATGTTGGTATTTGATGGTGAATGAAGGTGTTTGATGGTGAATGTTGGTATTTGATGGTGAATGAAGGTGTTTGATGGTGAATGTTGGTATTTGATGGTGAATGAAGGTGTTTGATGGTGAATGTTGGTATTTGATGGTGAATGAAGGTGTTTGATGGTGAATGTTGGTATTTCGTTGTGAATGAAGGTGTTTGATGGTGAATGTTGGTATTTGATGGTGAATGAAGGTGTTTGATGGTGAATGTTGGTATTTGATGGTGAATGAAGGTGTTTGATGGTGAATGTTGGTATTTCGTTGTGAATGAAGGTGTTTGATGGTGAATGAAGGTGTTTGATGGTGAATGAAGGTGTTTGATGGTGAATATTGGTATTTGATGGTGAATGAAGGTGTTTGATGGTGAATATTGGTATTTGATGGTGAATGAAGGTGTTTGATGGTGAATGTTGGTATTTCGTTGTGAATGAAGGTGTTTGATGGTGAATGAAGGTGTTTGATGGTGAATGAAGGTGTTTGATGGTGAATATTGGTATTTGATGGTGAATGAAGGTGTTTGATGGTGAATGTTGGTATTTCGTTGTGAATGAAGGTGTTTGATGGTGAATGTTGGTATTTGATGGTGAATGAAGGTGTTTGATGGTGAATGTTGGTATTTGATGGTGAATGAAGGTGTTTGATGGTGAATGTTGGTATTTCGTTGTGAATGAAGGTGTTTGATGGTGAATGAAGGTGTTTGATGGTGAATGAAGGTGTTTGATGGTGAATATTGGTATTTGATGGTGAATGAAGGTGTTTGATGGTGAATGTTGGTATTTTATGGTGAACGAAGGTGTTTGATGGTGAATGTTGGTATTTGATGGTGAATGAAGGTGTTTGATGGTGAATATTGGTATTTGATGGTGAATGAAGGTGTTTGATGGTGAATGTTGGTATTTCGTTGTGAATGAAGGTGTTTGATGGTGAATGAAGGTGTTTGATGGTGAATATTGGTATTTGATGGTGAATGAAGGTGTTTGATGGTGAATATTGGTATTTGATGGTGAATGAAGGTGTTTGATGGTGAATGTTGGTATTTCGTTGTGAATGAAGGTGTTTGATGGTGAATGTTGGTATTTTACGGCGATGGTGATTTGGTGGTGTTTGGTTAGTTTTACGGTTTGATGGTAATTCAGCTTAAGGGATTAATGGATTTCTTGGCATCACTCCATTTCTCTTGTAGCCAGACAGGATGCCTAATTCACCGTGCTAGTATTACACACATTTGTGGGGCTTTTTTCCCTTTTTGTCTTCTTTGCATTACTCCACACTTCTTCACATTATTTTATACGTCCTTTTATCCGTACACCATGTTAGAGGTTAAAAACATCTGTTCTTTTACCATTGCAGGTCAGTTTTCACCTTGGAAGAGTACCAAACAGGTAAAATGAATCATAACCCCACCATAAGCCCTGTCTTCCTCTCTGCTGTCTCTCCTTACTTAACTACCAGCAAAATAATCTTATTATATCACTAACTACTAATCACATCAGGACCTAAGCTGTGTCTGGAATGCTTAATTAATCAGTTATAACACACATATAACACAGTAATTACCCATCGTATGCTAATACGCCAGTTTTTCTCTTTGAAACGAAGATTCAGCATTAAGACACAAACAGAATCTGAACAGCATTTACTTTACAGACCTAACTTCATTTATTGTCCTCTTGTACGGTTGAATTTGTCTGAAAATAAAAACACCACAGGTCATGAACTCGATACTGTTTCTATCAGTGCTGTATCTATCCATAAACTCTTACAAATCTTACTGTAAAAAAAAATCATAACCTATTATTATTTATTCCTAAGATGTTAAAAACATTGCCGTAATTATGTATAAAAATGCATAACGATCATGTGTATATTTTATGACACATTATAACACTAATAGGCCAGAAATTCTGTGATGTTTCGTTATTAGCGCTCACAAATACTGCTCATTCTTACAGTAGGTTATATTATTTATAAATTACGTATAATATTACAATGTAGGCGTGTTGTAATAAATATAGGAGGTACAAGAAATATACAAAATGTTAGATAAAAAAGTATTTTTTTAAAAAAAAAACCCCGCTATATTCAGTTGCTCGTTCTAACAAGCCCATATCTATAATGAACTATGAACACATTCATAACATGTTATGATGCAGCTATAAGGCATTACACACATTGCTTATGAAAATACACCTGCACTTTACAGCACTTTATTTCGCATTACAAATTCTGAACATGTTATACCGTACTCGTTATAAGCAGTGTTTATAACGCATGATGTCGTACGCGCGTCCACCCGGATCGGTTCTGTTTCCTCGTAGAACACCAGGGACGGTATTAGAAAATCCTCAGAAAATACAAACTCCGTTGTTCTAATGAACATTTTCGTTTCCGCAAACACGTCTCACTTGACTTAAAGCTCGCAAAATACCTCTTATAAGATAATATAATTAGATTAGTGCACTCGTATATAAAAATATCTATACTGCATATTCGGTTCGCTTCGAAAAATCAGGACCGGTCTCGGTGGATCTGTTTCTTTGGTGTTGGTGACGCGTTCCGAACACTACTCGTCATCTGATAACAATTCATAATGCGAAATAACCACCGCTACAAAGTGTAGTACGTTTGCACAGGTAAGTACAATAAATGCTTTCTGAATACATTACAGCGTGCTCATTGTACATAGGAGCATTAATAGGAAGTGTTCGTAAGGTCTGTATAACACTTCATAATGCATATCCGGTGCAGTGCATTTTCATAAAAGGTTCAATAAATATTCATTATAAGACGAGGTAAGATGAGGTACTTTATTACAAATTCCACTGGCCGCAGTCCTTATCAACGGCTTATTAAAGTCTGCAGCTTAAATATTCACGGTAAAAAAAAAAACAAAGAATAGAAATGTCTGCTTCTGTGGCGTTTAAGCTGTTAAAGCAGGGTCAGAGTATTCTCGTTTGTCTTTATAAAGGTATTATAACATGTTATGAATTGTTTATTGGGCATTATTTATGAATAGGGCTTTCGGC
>NC_071273.1:24593199-24596238 GCF_023375685.1 Ictalurus furcatus
GGACATCATGTCTCATAGCACTATACTGCCCCTACTGTTTACACTGGTACTGCACCTTTCTCTCCAAATTCCACTGTGACCAATCAGACTGCAGTACACACCCACAACTCCACTGGAACCTATTACTTTTACTGTCACTGCCCAAAATTGTACTCTAAACAATCAGACTCAAAAGTTTACCTTTTGTTTTGATCAAGACAAACTTAAACCTAAACATGTGACGTCACGTCTTCATCTCGTCATGCTCACGTAATTACTCACGTAATTAAATCATGTAAAGGTCTGAGACAGTGATTTTGTTTCAGTCTCACTGAAGAAGGTGTGGCCTCTGTGTCTGTGTCAGTGTCAGTGAAGGGGGTGTGGCTTCTGTGTCTGTGTCAGTGTCAGTGAAGGAGGTGTGGCCTCTGTGTCTGTGTCAGTGTCAGTGAAGGAGGTGTGGCCTCTGTGTCTGTGTCAGTGTCAGTGAAGGAGGTGTGGCCTCTGTGTCTGTGTCAGTGTCAGTGAAGGAGGTGTGGCCTCTGTGTCTGTGTCAGTGTCAGTGAAGGAGGTGTGGCCTCTGTGTCTGTGTCAGTGTCACTGAAGAAGGTGTGGCCTCTGTGTCTGTGTCAGTGTCAGTGAAGGAGGTGTGGCCTCTGTGTCTGTGTCAGTGTCACTGAAGGAGGTGTGGCCTCTTTGTCAGTGTCACTGAAGGAGGTGTGGCCTCTGTGTCTGTGTCAGTGAAGGAGGTGTGGCCTCTGTGTGTGTCCTGTCAGTGTCAGTGAAGGAGGTGTGGCCTCTGTGTGTGTCCTGTCAGTGTCAGTGAAGGAGGTGTGGCCTCTGTGAGTGTCCTGTCAGTCTCAGTGAAGGAGGTGTGGCCTCTGTGAGTGTCCTGTCAGTCTCAGTGAAGGAGGTGTGGCCTCTGTGTCTGTGTCAGTGAAGGAGGTGTGGCCTCTGTGAGTGTCCTGTCAGTCTCAGTGAAAGAGGTGTGACCTCTGTGTCTGTGTCAGTGAAGGAGGTGTGGCTTCTGTGAGTGTCCTGTCAGTCTCAGTGAAGGAGGTGTGGCCTCTGTGAGTGTCCTGTCAGTCTCAGTGAAGGAGGTGTGGCCTCTGTGAGTGTCCTGTCAGTCTCAGTGAAGGAGGTGTGGCCTCTGTGAGTGTCCTGTCAGTCTCAGTGAAGGAGGTGTGGCCTCTGTGAGTGTCCTGTCAGTCTCAGTGAAGGATGTGTGGCCTCTGTGAGTGTCCTGTCAGTCTCAGTGAAGGAGGTGTGGCCTCTGTGAGTGTCCTGTCAGTCTCAGTGAAGGAGGTGTGGCCTCTGTGAGTGTCCTGTCAGTCTCAGTGAAGGAGGTGTGGCCTCTGTGAGTGTCCTGTCAGTCTCAGTGAAGGAGGTGTGGCCTCTGTGTGTGTGGCAGTGTCAGTGATGGAAAGAAGTGAAGAATTTAACAGCATACATTGTACAGTTAATATGTGGATGGTATTTCTTACGACTACAGTATGAATTTACAGCCCTGCAGATGTCTGTTTTTATTATTATTTTTAAACTGTATCTTCATTTTTGTCCATGTCTTGGTCGAGCGTTAACATGACCGAGCATCTTCTGAAGTTTGATCTCATTTTATTCACACTGGCTGAGTGAATGTGTAATAATAATCATGGAAGCCAGTTACAGTCTTGATTACAGATGTGATACACGCTGGGACTTGCACTGTTATTCAGATATGATGATGATGATATGATCATATGATCGTCCAATGCTGCTGTCGGATGGATACGTGATATCCATGCATTTCTAGTGTTTATATTATGGTAGAATTGCAGATTCAGACATGTGGTGAGAAAATGGAAGGTGCTGCTCACATTGTGTGTGTGTGTGTGGGTGTGTGAGAGAGCTGTGATTTATGGGCTGTCCTTCACGTCTCTGTTTCAGAGCCGGGCCCTGCCTCGACCTGTTTACCCAGTGGACCCCTCGGGTGAGTGACTAAACCAGGTTACACACACACACACACACACACACTGCGGAAACTACAGAATGATAAATAAATCAGAGTTTTTATGTAAAATTACAGCCTGAGAATCAGTAAGCTCTGAGGATGCGTTAACCTCAGCAGGGGGGAGTCATTAAATACGACACGCTGTCATTAGTCGCGTCTTAATAAAAGGAGCTGCGTGTAAATTCACTTCACTCACTCGGTCAGATGCGGTTCTCTGAGAGAGCGGCACTTCGGAGAAAAAAATAATAAAACGTACCTCAAAAAAGTTTCCTCATTAACCCAAGTCTAGTCTAGAGAGCTTCCGAAAGTGACCAACTTTTCAGGCAAGCACAGCATGATGTCAAGTTCATTTTTTCGTTTTCGCGACCAATCAGGCCTCAGCTCGGGAGCAAGAGAGAAAAACAAACGTGGAGGACAAAGCGCTGGAGCGAATATGTTGGAAATGCTGAATAGAAAACATTTCATTTCCAATATTCCGGCTATAAAATAACCCGATCTCGTTTCTCATTTCTGCATTACTGAGAATAATAACGCCAATCCGGAGAGCTAGCTAGGCTAGTTAGCTAGGCAAGCCAAGACTAGCTAGGACCGAAGAGCGTTGTCATGGTTACAGTGTGCGTCAAGCAAAAAAACTGTGCTCATTAAATCTTTAGTCTCAGTCGCTTTTCGTAGTAGCTAAGTATTAGCGTGTCGTGGACGGAGGCTAGAAGTTAGCAAGCTGCGTTAGTATTATCTAACATGGCTCTAAGGACAGATATATGTCTGCATGTTGATTGATTTAAAGCTAACGCTTGCATATACAGCACAACTCACTGATTGTTTACTGTTCACGCCCTAAGCGGCCGTTTTGATTTGACGTCACTCCCGAGTAGGAATTCCGAGTTTAGGGGCGCTTTTTTGGGGGGGGGGGGGTTCGGAGTGGGAGGTCGGAGGTCGGAAACAACAATTTACTGTGACCTTTATTCAAATGCCGCAATAGACGGGAACTGGTATTAAAACACAACCCTAATCTCTCTCTCTCTCTCTCTCTCTCTCTTCTCTCTCTCTCTCTCTCTCTCTCTCTCTCTCGCCCT
>NC_071273.1:24766084-24798584 GCF_023375685.1 Ictalurus furcatus
AGCTCAGAGTAGTCACGGAGACACGGTTACTTGTCAGAGCATCTGTTTTAGTGACAGCTATCAGGATGTAAATTCAGTTTGCGTACTGAAACATTCTTTAAAAATCACTTATAGATGCTTTAATATTAATATTCATGTGAATGGTGTTGCTGTATCGCTCTCGGTGTAGTCTTTAAAGGACAAAGAAGGCTCTTTGATTATTAATTAAGTTACACACACACACACATGCGCACACACACACACACACACACACACACACAGGCCTATCGATTTTTTTCCCTCTTGCAACATTGCCTAGCTCTAAACCGCATGCACGTGATAGAAGCCGTCTTCTCATTGAATATCGATCCGCGCTCGCGCTCGGCTAGCCAACGGCATCGTTTTCATCCTTCATGGCAAATAAAGCTCAGGATGAGTTACTGCCATCATCCCTGACGCGAACATTAACAACACAAAGAGCGACAAGATGACATCCTCATTCCAACAATAAGCTAATGAAAGTGACCATGCTGATGCATTCGGTTCTAATCGCTTTGACGTTATTCCCATTAGCCCCATGCAGCTTGCTAACCCACATGACTTTACTGCTGTGCTCACACACACACACACACACACACACACACACACAGTGTGTGTGTGTGTGTGTGTGTGAGAGAGAGAGAGAGAGAGAGAGCGAGCCATGTGTTACAAAGGCGGTGAATGTAAAAATGTATTCAAACACCAAACACCAAAATGATTCACTAAATGACTCTCTAAACGACTCCTGTCACTGAAAGTGACACTTTGATTCAATATGTTTGATGTTCGCTGTGCTGCGCTGAACAGAATTATGGGATTGCAAATCTGCGCTTAATTCTGGACAAAATAAGAGAGAGCGGGTTTATCTCCGTCACTAGAACTCATGCTGATAAAATATGATGAGAGAAACGTGTGAAAAAGAAAATAGATGGCAAACTTTCACCTTCAAAGCTGATGTTCTGGTCATCTTGTCTCATCTCATGTCATCCCGTCTCGTCTCGTCTCGTCCTGCTCCGTCTCATCTTATCTTATCCTGTTCCATCACATTCATGTCATCTTGTCTCATCTTGTTTCTTATCTTGTCTCATCTCAACTCATCTCATCTTGTCCTGTTTTATTACATCAGATCTTGTCTTATCTCATTGAGTTTGTCACATCTTGTCTCGTTCTGTCTCATCTCATTCCGTATTGTCTTGTCTTGTCCCACTTCATCTCATCTCATCTTACTTATACTATCTTACTGTGTTGTAAAATGTTGTTTTGTTTTGGTTCATCTCATCTTGTCCTATCCTGTATCATCTGGTCTCGTCTCATTCTGCTTGTCTCATCATGTCTCATCCTGTCTTATCTCATCTTATCTCCCCCAAACTCATCTCGTCTCCTCTAGTCTTATCTCATACCATCTTCTTTTGTCTCGTCTCTTACTGCTTCTTCTCATCTCGTCTCATATCTTGTCCTGTCTCATCTTGTCTTGTTCTGTTCCATTAAATCACATCGTGTCTTGTCTCATTTGGTTCGTCACATCTTGTCTTGTTCTGTCTCATCTCATTCTGTCCCCCCCGTCTCATTTTTTACTGTCTTGTAAAATTTTGTTTTGTTTGGTTCATCTCGTCTTATCTCATCCGGTCTCATCTCACCTCATTTTGTCTCGCCTTGTCCTGTCTCATTCTGTCTCATATAAATTTTTTCTCATCTTGTCTCTTCCTGTCTTATTTCATTTCCCTCAACCCATCTCGTCTCTTCTCGTCTCATACCATCTTGTCCCGTCTTGTCTCATCTCATTTCTTTTATCTCACTGCATCTCGTCCCATATCATCTTGTCACATCCCACCACCTTCTCCTCTCCTCTCCTCTCCTCTCCTCTCATCTTCTCTCGTCTCCTCTCGTCTCATCTTGTCCTGTTTTGACCTTTCTCTTCTCATTATTCACTCGTTCACACCTCAGAACATATTCCTTTAGATTCACTCCTCATTTATAATTAACGCAGTAGTGCTGTGTTTCAATGACTATGGAAAGCCATAACAAACACACACACACATCCACCCCCCCCCCCACACACACACTTTGTCATCTCATTACTTCACAGGAGAATAATGTGTTATTGTCTCAGCCTGTCACGCTCACTTCGGTGTTTTTATCAGGAGTGTGTGGTGTGGTTATGCAACGCCAATCATTCTGAAGAGAGACGCATGGAAAAAGCCCTGTCACACACACACACACACACACACTCACACTCGCACTCACACTCGCACTCACACACACACACGCGGGTGGAAAATTGACTAAACCAATTAGGTAACAATGAAATTAGATCAGGCTCGTCAGACATTAAAGGGTGTGTTCTGATTGAATTAACGTTTCATAACCTCGTGAATAAATGTGGTTTCTCTCCGCAGAGACATTTTAACTCACAGTAATATTCCTTGATGTGGTATTTGCGCGACTGTACGTCTCTCGGGGTCCGACCTCCTAATTTCATTCACATGTAGCAGGAACAGTGCTAGTTACCACTATGAATGTTATGCTAGCATGAACTCCAGGCATGTATATGACTTATGATCTTTATTTATACGTTACAGTTCAACAGGGGAAGGAGGCGTGGCCTCTGTGCGTGTCCTGACAGTCGCGGTGAAGGAGGCGTGGCCTCTGTGTGTGTCCTGTCGGTCTCGGTGAAGGAGGCGTGGCCTCTGTGTGTGTCCTGACAGTCGCGGTGAAGGAGGCGTGGCCTCTGTGTGTGTCCTGTCGGTCTCGATGAAGGAGGCGTGGCCTCTGTGTGTGGCCTGTCGGTCTCGGGGAAGGAGGCGTGGCCTCTGTGTGTGTCCTGTCGGTCTCGGTGAAGGAGGCGTGGCCTCTGTGTGTGTCCTGTCGGTCTCGGTGAAGAAGGCGTGGCCTCTGTGTGTGTCCTGTCGGTCTCGGTGAAGGAGGTGTGGCCTCTGTGTGTATCCTGTCAGTCTAGGTGAAGGAGGCGTGGCCACTGTGTGTGTCCTATCGGTCTCGGGGAAGGAGGCGTGGCCTCTGTGTGTTTCCTGTCAGTCTAGGTGAAGGAGGCGTGGCCTCTGTGTGTGTTCTGTCGGTCTCGGGGAAGGAGGCGTGGCCTCTGTGTGTGTCCTGTCGGTCTCGGTGAAGGAGGCATGGCCTCTGTGTGTGTTCTGTCGGTCTCGGTGAAGGAGGCGTGGCCTCTGTGTGTGTCCTGTCGGTCTCGGTGGAGGAGGCGTGGCCTCTGTGTGTGTCCTGTCGGTCTCGGTGAAGGAGGCGTGGCCTCTTGTGTGTCCTGTCAGTCTAGGTGAAGGAGGCATGGCCTCTGTGTGTATCCTGTCAGTCTAGGTGAAGGAGGCGTGGCCTCTGTGTGTGTCCTGTCAGTCTCGGTGAAGGAGGCGTGGCCTCTGTATGTGTCCTGACAGTCGCGGTGAAGGAGGCGTGGCCTCTGTGTGTGTCCTGTCGGTCTCGATGAAGGAGGCGTGGCCTCTGTGTGTGTTCTGTCGGTCTCGGTGAAGGAGGCGTGGCCTCTGTGTGTGTCCTGTCGGTCTCGGTGGAGGAGGCGTGGCCTCTGTGTGTGTCCTGTCGGTCTCAGTGAAGGAGGCGTGGCCTCTTGTGTGTCCTGTCAGTCTAGGTGAAGGAGGCATGGCCTCTGTGTGTATCCTGTCAGTCTAGGTGAAGGAGGCGTGGCCTCTGTGTGTGTCCTGTCAGTCTTGGTGAAGGAGGCGTGGCCTCTGTGTGTGTCCTGTCAGTCTTGGTGAAGGAGGCGTGGCCTCTGTGTGTGTCCTGTCAGTCTAGGTGAAGGAGGCGTGGCCTCTGTGTGTGTTCTGTCGGTCTCAGTGAAGGAGGCGTGGCCTCTGTGTGTGTCCTGTCGGTCTCGGTGGAGGAGGCGTGCCCTCTGTGTGTGTCCTGTCGGTCTCGGTGAAGGAGGCGTGGCCTCTGTGTCTGTCCTTTTTGTCCTAGTAAAGATTCACAGAAGTGAATCTCCAGGTTCAGCATGTCAAGTGTGTGATGAGTGTGTGTTGAGTGTGTGTTGAGTGTGTGTTGAGTGTGTGTTGAGTGTGTGTTGAGTGTGTGTTGAGTGTGTTTGCCCGATTCACTGCATGTTTAATCAATGTTGATGTGTGTAAATCTCAGAGGGGCAGATGGCCGACAGTTCTGACCCACTTTGATGGATTTCACACTGATTAAAGCAAAGAGAGAGTGAGGCGTTCCCTCAGTGTGTGTGTGTGTGTGTGTGTGTAAGGCTTTATTCAGTGTGTATGCTCGTGTCGCTCTGATTTTCTATATATTCCTTCTTTCTCTATCTTTGTATCTCTCTGTGTTGTCTTGGCAGCTCAGACTGTAGAAGAACGCCCGCTGTTCACCATCACATTCACATTCAGCTGAATAATCCAGTAATAATCACTTAAACACTCGCAGCGTTGATATTTTCATCCTGACACTTGACTTTCACAGTCACCAGTGTGCTGTTTTGTGCCACTTTCTTACATTTTTGTCCATTTGGTCGAATTCAAAAATCAAAATTGAGTCAAGTTGTTGCGTTTTGGTTTGTTGGCTGTTTGGATTGACCTTACGAAAATTGACCTTGGATTGACCTTACCTTAACGAAAGAAACCCAAAAAGAAAGCAATGGCCGGGGCTATGAATGTACTCGTAAGACTGTTTTAATTGGTCAGAAATTCAACAACCTTTCCAAAGTATAAACTCTTGGTAAGTGTGTGGATAAATCTCAGAAATCACCTGAGCATGGAGAACACCGAGAACACCGAGAACACCGAGTCAATGCTAAATAAATGTGTAGTGGTTTGGGGGGTGGGATTTAGCACACGTTTGCTGCGGGATTTGAGGACAAATGGGAGGGATAACAGCTGATACGGAGGACCTAGTTCGATGTGCTCCTTCGTGATGTTCCCATATCACAATGCTTATATTTATAATATATTTATATGAATACACAACACATCATGAGAATTAGGACATGCTCGTCAGAAATGCTCCAATACCAACATCCGATACCAGTTAATAGTGAAATATCAGGTGGAGGAACTACAGCATCTTCCTACAGCACAAGTAACCTGATTAAACACTGTAAACATTTAACTCAGCATGACTAGTTCAAACACTGGCTAGGTGACAAAACTGTACCCAGATGACCCTAAGTCTGTGGAAATAACAGCTCTTACCATCTGTTCCAGTATGTTGTTTCAGCCTCTGTCTGTCATTGACAGTGAAGGAGTTGTACTGAACCCCCCATAACACACTATGCTATCAATGCAGCCGTATTTAAGATCCTTTTAGGCTTGTTAAAGATTTCTTTAAAATGCTGACCCTACAACGCCAACGACTTGTGCTCTAACAGCACCCTGTCCCTGTTATTGTCATTGTAACAAAGCACAATGGCACTGTACGCAGACGAATTGATATACTAGGCATTGTTTGTGAAGGACAGTCTGTGATCAGAATGAACTCGTTCACATTCAGTAAACAGGCCAGTGGGTTTGAGAAGAAACCCTGCACATCAGTGTGTAAATGTTCAGTTGTTGTACAATGTGATTTGAGACGTGCCCTCTGTCTAGGGGGAAATTAAATCCACGCCTGTCCCTCTCTGGGCGCGGTGTCTGGAAAACGTTGTGGTTAATGGAAGTGCCTGAGGATGAACATTCAGCTGAGAGACTGCATGAGTCAATAATGCTGTAAAACTCTGGCTGTGAGACAGCTTTACTGCCCTCGAAGCATCAGTGAAGGAGGCACGGCCCAGTGAAGGAGGCGTGGTCTCTGTCTCTGTCTGTCTGTCCTTGTGAAGGAGGCATGACCTCTTTGACTCTTCTGTTGGTCCTAGTGAAAGAGGCGTGGCTTATGTCTCTGTCTATTAGTCCTTATGTAGGAGACATGACCACTGTGTGTGTCCTGTCAGTCCCAGGAAAGTAGGTGTGTCAGCCATAGTGATGGTTGGCATGGACTCTGTATGTGTCTCTCAGTCCTGTTGAAGGAGACATGGACTCTGTATAAGTGTCTATCAGTCCTGTTGAAGGAGACATGGACTCTGTATATGTGTCTATCAGTCCTGTTGAAGGAGACATGGACTCTGTATATGTGTCTATCAGTCCTGTTGAAGGAGACATGGACTCTGTATATGTGTCTCTCAGTCCTGTTGAAGGAGACATGGACTCTGTATATGTGTCTATCAGTCCTGTTGAAGGAGACATGGACTCTGTATATGTGTCTCTCAGTCCTGTTGAAGGAGACATGGACTCTGTATATGTGTCTCTCAGTCCTGTTGAAGGAGACATCGACTCTGTATATGTGTCTCTCAGTCCTGTTGAAGGAGACATGGGCTCTGTATATGTGTCTCTCAGTCCTGTTGAAGGAGACATGGACTCTGTATATGTGTCTCTCAGTCCTGTTGAAGGAGACATGGACTCTGTATATGTGTCTCTCAGTCCTGTTGAAGGAGACATGGGCTCTGTATATGTGTCTCTCAGTCCTGTTGAAGGAGACATGGACTCTGTATATGTGTCTCTCAGTCCTGTTGAAGGAGACATGGACTCTGTATATGTGTCTATCAGTCCTGTTGAAGGAGACATGGACTCTGTATATGTGTCTATCAGTCCTGTTGAAGGAGACATGGACTCTGTATAAGTGTCTATCAGTCCTGTTGAAGGAGACATGGACTCTGTATAAGTGTCTATCAGTCCTGTTGAAGGAGACATGGACTCTGTATAAGTGTCTATCAGTCCTGTTGAAGGAGACATGGACTCTGTATAAGTGTCTATCAGTCCTGTTGAAGGAGACATGGACTCTGTATATGTGTCTCTCAGTCCTGTTGAAGGAGACATGGACTCTGTATATGTGTCTCTCAGTCCTGTTGAAGGAGACATGGACTCTGTATAAGTGTCTATCAGTCCTGTTGAAGGAGACATGGACTCTGTATAAGTGTCTATCAGTCCTGTTGAAGGAGACATGGACTCTGTATAAGTGTCTATCAGTCCTGTTGAAGGAGACATGGACTCTGTATATGTGTCTATCAGTCCTGTTGAAGGAGACATGGACTCTGTATATGTGTCTCTCAGTCCTGTTGAAGGAGACATGGACTCTGTATATGTGTCTCTCAGTCCTGTTGAAGGAGACATGGACTCTGTATCTGTCCTGTTTGTCCTAGTGAAGGCGGCATGGCTTCTGTGCACCCATATTGTGCTTGTTAAACATCCCATTCCAGATTTATTCCCCCTTTGCTGTAATGCGCTCCACTCATCTGGGAAGGCTTTCCACTAGATTTTGGGGCGTGGCTGTGAGGATTTGTATTCACTCCAGACCGTTAGTGAGGTTGAGGTCAGGCGCTGATGTTGATGTGAGGAGGCTCCAGTTCCAGTTCATCTCAAAGGCGTTCAGTGGGGTTGAGGTCAGGGATCTGTGCAGGACCCTCGAATTCTTCCACCTTCTTCCAACCTTCACACACCACGTCCTCATGGAGCTGGCTTTGTGCACAGGGGCATCATCACGCTGGAACAGGTTTGGAACAGTTAGTCCCAGTGAAGGGAAACTGTAACGCTACAGCGTACAGAGACGTTCTGTACAATTATAAAGAACTTTGTGGCAACAGTTTGGAGAAGGACCACATACTGTATGGAGATGATGCTCAGGTGTCCACATACTTTTCGCCATATAGAGTACTTCACGGTACGCCATTTAATGCCAGAAGAGCAGACAAGCCCCTTATACTTTGATGAGAGTGAAAAGTAGTGCATGTGAGGGTCTGAATGGAAATTATGTCAAGAAAAATGTCCTCAAAATTTAAAAACAAGCCTAAAATCCAAAATGGAGATCAACCGATTGTCCTATGGATGTCAACGGATCCTGACATTTTAAACTGTGTGTGTGTGTGTGTGTGTGTATGTGTGTGTGTGTGTGTGTGTGTAGGATTAAGGGGAAAGTGTGTTTGGCTGTGCTAAAGGGCACAAGGGACCCTCGGCATTGGTACTTCAGGCGAAAGCAATTACTGTGGAGAGAGATTGGATTAGCAGTCTTTCCTCGGCGCACTCTCTGTCACTGTCCTCTCCTCCTTTTATTTTTCACCAAAGCTGATACAATTTTCAGCAACCAAAAGTGGGAAATGGAACTGATCCGTCTCTAATCGCTGAAAGAGTTTTGTGCTTGGTGATTCCATTCAGGGGAGGAAACCACCCACAGCATTTAAAGCCTTAAAGAAAGAGTTTAGAGGAGCATTTGGTGTGAAGAGGTCACGGTTCCTTTCAGACTTTAGAGCTCTGAATGAGACAAAGTGATCAGACTGTGTAATGAGGCAGGTGGACATCATAGACTTTCACCCAGGAGCTACTGTCTTAATGCACAGCCAAATACAGGCAGAAAGGGTTCACACATAAAATAACTGTACTGAGAGCAAAAACGTGGAGCGTTAAGACAGAGACAGAGGAATTACAGAAACTAGAAACACTGCAACAAAGGGAAAGGAACTAGAAAGGTTAACGAATCTAGGACTACTTGAACAACAACAACAACAACCATGGAACAAGTGATGATAGAGCTAGGGAAGATAGGAACACTACAACAGTGATAAAGAAAAACTACAGAAGCTTGGGGCACTAGAGTAAGGACAGGATCTAGTGAAGCAAGAGCTATGTAAAGTAGCACTAGCACACATACAGGAATTATAGAATTTAATGAAGCTAGGAACACTACAAAAATGACAGGACGGAGGGAACCTAGGAACACTTTCACAAAAATAGGGACTAGAGGACCTAGGAGCACTACAACAAAAATAGGAACTTTGAACCTAGGAACACTACCAGAAAGATGGAACTATGAACCTAGGAACACTACCAGAAAGACAGGAACTACAAACCTAGGAACACTACCAGAAAGATGGAACTATGAACCTAGGAACACTACCAGAAAGACAGGAACTATGAACCTAGGAACACGACCAGAAAGGCAGGAACTATGAACCTAGGAACACTACCAGAAAGACAGGAACTAGGGAAACTAGGAACACGACCAGAAAGGCAGGAACTATGAACCTAGGAACACTACCAGAAAGACAGGAACTATGAACCTAGGAACACGACCAGAAAGGCAGGAACTATGAACCTAGGAACACTACCAGAAAGACAGGAACTATGGAACCAAGAAACACTACCACAAAGACAGGAACTACGAACCTAGGAATACTACCAGAAAGGCAGGAACTATGTACCTAGGAACACTACTACAAAGACAGGAACTATGAACCTAGGAACACTACCAGAAAGGCAGGAACTATGAACCTAGGAACACTACCACAAAGACAGGAACTATGAACCTAGGAACACTACCAGAAAGACAGGAACTAGGGAAACTAGGAACACTACCAGAAAGGCAGGAACTAGGGAAACTAGGAACACTACCAGAAAGGCAGGAACTAGGGATCCTAGGAACACTACCAGAAAGACAGGAACTACAAACCTAGGAACACTACTACAAAGACAGGAAGTAGGGAAGCAAGGGATCTCGGGATGTTAAAAATACAAAACAAAACCTCTCAACACATAAGGCCAAATACAGGAATAGAAACAGGAAGTAACCAGTGAAACACAGGAAGTGAAAGAGAATGTGATCCTCAGTGACATTGTGTTTAACATCAAGAGATCAAACACTGAACTCTTCACATCAGACGGATCACTGCTCTTTGATCTGCGCTCAAACAGATACCTCACATTAGCTTCTCTTTGACACAGGATATATATATGTGTGTGTGTGTGTGTGTGTGTGTGTGTGTGTCTGGTACCTTGTGCTAACACCGCTAACAGGAGCTGACAGTACACGTGCTGTGAGACCCGCTCTGGCTTTAAGGTTAAGGTTATGAAGATTTCTGTTGCAGAATAAACACTGAATTATAGAGTTATGGATCTCTGAGTCAGGAGAGTTCTGGATAATTAAAATTGTAAGGATGCTAATGGGTTACTGCTAATGTGCAGTGGTGTGGAGCTCTGAGTGCTGGATGTGACATCATCAACATTTAGAATGTTCTCCTCCATTCACACGGTTCATCTGTGCTTCACGAAGAAGGATAGTGTTTGTTGGAGAATTCTTGGGTTTATCTGAGAATGTTGGTCTTTAATGGAGAATGTTGGTGGTGTTTATGAGTTTGGAGTTTTGTGGAGAATTCTCGTATTTATTGGGGGTGTTTATTCAAATGTCGGTGTTTGATGGAGAATGTTGGTGGGGTTTTTTATGGATATGCTTGGTGTATTAAGGTAAATTAGCAGTGTTTAATTGAGAATGTTGGTGCTTATATGGAGAGGTTTGGTATTTGATGGTAAATACTGTGTTTTTCTTCATCTAAAAATGTCGGTCTTTGATGAAGCATGGTTTGGTTTGGTGTTTTCTGGAAAGTGCTAGTATTCATTGGGGGCGTTAGTGTTTATTAAAGAATGTTGGTGTTTGATTGTGAATGTTGGTGGTTGCTATGGATAGGTTTGGTAAATTTGATGGTAAATACAGGTGTTTATTGGAGAATGTCTGTATTTGTTGGGGAACGTGCGGTTTGATTGAGAATGCTGGTGTTTTATGGATGAAGTTAGTATTTATTATGGATGTTGGTGTATATGAAAGAATGTTGATTTGATATGAATTGATAAGTAATGTTGGTGTTTGATGAAGAATACTGGTGCTAATTGAAAATGAGCGATTGTTGATTCAAAAATCATGTCGGTGTTTGTCAGAGAATACTAGTGTTTATTGTTGGTATTTGTGAATGTCGCTGTTGTATGGCGGTCGTTGTTGTTTGATGGAGAATACTGTTATTTACCGGAAAATGTTGGTGTTGATGGCAAGTATATTTTAAACTTAATGGTCTTCTTTGTAAGTATTAAATCGATCATGGTTAAAATCTTTGACAATTTTAACTGATAGTTGTGCTTACAACATATCGCACAAACCAATACGAAGACCAATACTGCACAAACCTGGGAAAATGGTATTTATTTTTTAAATTCTCTCACCGTAAGCTGTAAGCAATAAACAATTTTTTAGGCCGGTGTAAACATCAGATTTATGTGTGTTACGGCTGTCATCACATAAAAGGGAATTTATTCATCTGATGAACACTGAACATGCAGCAGTATTGACTTGAACGGTAAAATAATAAATCCGCTCGTGCGTCGACGGAGGAAATCCCCTCCGCCGGGACGGTGTTCAATACTGACATCAAAGAGAAATGACAGGAAGGAAAACCCTTTGATAGACTCATCAGGCGAGTGTTCAATACAGCTCAGTCGTGTTAATGGATTCCATTTCAGGTTCAGCTCTGACTGTCTGTCAGTACTGAATGTCCCAGTGATATCCTGTTGATTCTGGAACATTCTCTACTGTCATGCTGCTGCTGCATTTAGAAGAGGTTTAATGCGTTCTGTTAGTTTTCTTCTTCGTTTTGTTTTTATTTCTGTTACTAGTCGTGTTTTGTAATAAGTGAGAAATCGCTGCTCCGTGAACACCTAAAACATGATATTGATAAAACTTCTGGAAGCTGAAGGGAAACTGTAAACCTGTTGCTTTTGCAATGATCTGGTGTTTGTGTGAATTTCAATAACTTTTGCTTTCAGCATGTACTAAGGAATAGGTTTTCTTTTTTTTTTTAAATTCAGGTTTACATGCCATTACATCAAACATCAGCATTCTCCATTTAACAACATTCTTCATCATACACAACTAAACTCCAACATTCACCATCAAACACCAACCTTCTTCATCACACACCATCAAACACCAACCTTCTTCATCACACACCATCAAACACCAACCTTCATCACACACCATCAAACACCAACCTTCATCATCACACACCATCAAACACCAACCTTCATCACACACCATCAAACACCAACCTTCATCATCACACACCATCAAACACCAACCTTCATCATCACACCATCAAACACCAACCTTCATCATCACACACCATCAAACATCAACCTTCATCACACACCATCAAACACCAACCTTCATCACACACCATCAAACACCAACCTTCATCATCACACACCATCAAACACCAACCTTCATCACACGCCATCAAACACCAACCTTCTTCATCACACACCATCAAACACCAACCTTCATCATCACACACCATCAAACACCAACCTTCATCACACACCATCAAACACCAACCTTCATCACACACCATCAAACACCAACCTTCATCACACACCATCAAACACCAACCTTCTTCATCACACACCATCAAACACCAACCTTCTTCATCACACACCATCAAACACCAACCTTCTTCATCACACACCATCAAACACCCACCTTCATCATCACACACCATCAAACACCAACCTTCTTCACACACCATCAAACACCAACCTTCATCATCACACACCATCAAACATCAACCTTCATCACACACCATCAAACACCAACCTTCATCACACACCATCAAACACCAACCTTCATCATCACACACCATCAAACACCAACCTTCATCACACGCCATCAAACACCAACCTTCATCATCACACACCATCAAACACCAACCTTCATCACACACCATCAAACACCAACCTTCTTCATCACACACCATCAAACACCAACCTTCTTCATCACACACCATCAAACACCAACCTTCTTCATCACACACCATCAAACACCCACCTTCATCATCACACCATCAAACACCAACCTTCATCATCACACACCATCAAACACCAACCTTCTTCATCACACACCATCAAACACCAACCTTCATCATCACACACCATCAAACACCAACCTTCTTCACACACCATCAAACACCAACCTTCATCATCACACACCATCAAACATCAACCTTCATCACACACCATCAAACACCAACCTTCATCACACACCATCAAACACCAACCTTCATCATCACACACCATCAAACACCAACCTTCATCACACGCCATCAAACACCAACCTTCTTCATCACACACCATCAAACACCAACCTTCATCATCACACACCATCAAACACCAACCTTCATCACACACCATCAAACACCAACCTTCATCACACACCATCAAACACCAACCTTCATCACACACCATCAAACACCAACCTTCTTCATCACACACCATCAAACACCAACCTTCTTCATCACACACCATCAAACACCAACCTTCTTCATCACACACCATCAAACACCCACCTTCATCATCACACACCATCAAACACCAACCTTCTTCACACACCATCAAACACCAACCTTCATCATCACACACCATCAAACATCAACCTTCTTCACACACCATCAAACACCAACCTTCATCATCACACACCATCAAACATCAACCTTCATCACACACCATCAAACACCAACCTTCATCATCACACACCATCAAACACCAACCTTCATCATCACACACCATCAAACACCAACCTTCATCACACGCCATCAAACACCAACCTTCATCATCACACACCATCAAACACCAACCTTCATCACACACCATCAAACACCAACCTTCTTCATCACACACCATCAAACACCAACCTTCTTCATCACACACCATCAAACACCAACCTTCTTCATCACACACCATCAAACACCCACCTTCATCATCACACCATCAAACACCAACCTTCATCATCACACACCATCAAACACCAACCTTCTTCATCACACACCATCAAACACCAACCTTCATCATCACACACCATCAAACACCAACCTTCTTCACACACCATCAAACACCAACCTTCATCATCACACACCATCAAACATCAACCTTCTTCACACACCATCAAACACCAACCTTCATCATCACACACCATCAAACATCAACCTTCTTCACACACCATCAAACACCAACCTTCATCATCACACACCATCAAACACCAACCTTCATCATCACACACCATCAAACATCAACCTTCATCACACACCATCAAACACCAACCTTCATCATCACACACCATCAAACACCAACCTTCATCATCACACACCATCAAACACCAACCTTCATCACACGCCATCAAACACCAACCTTCATCATCACACACCATCAAACACCAACCTTCATCACACACCATCAAACACCAACCTTCTTCATCACACACCATCAAACACCAACCTTCTTCATCACACACCATCAAACACCAACCTTCATCACACACCATCAAACACCAACCTTCATCACACACCATCAAACACCAACCTTCTTCATCACACACCATCAAACACCAACCTTCTTCACACACCATCAAACACCAACCTTCATCACACACCATCAAACACCAACCTTCATCATCACACACCATCAAACACCAACCTTCATCACACACCATCAAACACCAACCTTCTTCATCACACACCATCAAACACCAACCTTCATCACACACCATCAAACACCAACCTTCATCATCACACACCATCAAACACCACCCTTCATCACACACCATCAAACACCAACCTTCATCACACACCATCAAACACCAACCTTCTTCATCACACACCATCAAACACCAACCTTCATCACACACCATCAAACACCAACCTTCATCATCACACACCATCAAACACCACCCTTCATCACACACCATCAAACACCAACCTTCATCATCACACACCATCAAACACCAACCTTCATCACACACCATCAAACACCAACCTTCATCATCACACACCATCAAACACCAACCTTCTTCATCACACACCATCAAACACCAACCTTCATCACACACCATCAAACACCAACCTTCTTCATCACACACCATCAAACACCAACCTTCATCACACACCATCAAACACTGACATTTACTATCAAACATCATCATCAAGTTATGGTGATGTACCTGTGTGTGATTGTTGGTCATCTCGAGAATGTTCACATTTACCAAACATTATGAATGCTGGTGTTTGTTGGGAAAATTGGTATTTGATGGAGAATGTTGCTCTTTATTAAAGAATGTTGTGTTTATGGTTGTTTAAGTGGTTGGTATGCAGTGGTTAAAGTCTGTGTTGACTGTTAAAAATGTTAGTGATGCAGATGTTACCAGAGAATACTGCTGTTTGCTGGTGAATGTTGGTGTTTAACCCCGCCTTGCGCCCGATGCTCCCTGGGATAGGCTCCAGGCTCCCCCGCGACCCTGAAGAGGAGTAAGCGGTAGAAGATGGATGGATGGATGTTGGTGTTTACAGTTAGGGCTGTGACGGTGACAGCTTTTTACCACCAAATGGGTAATGACCAAACCACCACGGTGAGCGGTATATAATCTAATCTAATATAATATAACATAATATAATATAATGTAATATAATGTAATATAATATAATGTAATAATAATAATAATAATAATAGTAATAATAATATATAATTTATAGGCTTAAATTAAACAAAAACCTAAATATAAAAAATAAATGAGGCTTTATTTTAGAACTTCCGTCAGTGAAACACTTCAATACAGACAACACCATATAAGGTGTTTGATTATGATTTACGTAATTTGTGTAAAGATAAAATCTCCCACTATATGGTAGACTATAAATACAAAATGAATCTTGTAACTGTTATTATTATTATTTTTAGTTCTTGTACTTTGTGCTTGTCATAGTGCCCACTCAAGCAGAAACATTAACATGGCGTGATGTGACACCACCGCAGGTGGTAATGGCCGCCGTCACAGCCCTATTTAATGCAATGGAGAACATTGGGGTTTGATGGTCTTTAGTAGGACATTGTTGGTGTTTGATGGAGAGTGGTGATGTTCAGTGCAGAATGGTTGATTGAATGCAGTTGGTGTTCTGTGGAGATTAGTTGGTGTTAAAAGGAGACTGATGGTGTTCATTGTTTAATGTTCTGGTATTTGATGGAGAATGCTGGTGTTAGAAGATGTTATTAGTTGGCGTTGGATGGAGAAGGTATGATTTGTTGGTGTTTGGTGCAGAATGGTAATATTTAATGGATAAATGTTAGTGTTTGATGATGTTTGATGGAGAATACTGGTGCTTGATGGAGAAGGTTTGTATTTGTTGGTGTTTAATGGATAATGTTAGCGTTTGATGATGTTTGATGGAGAATACTGGTGCTTGATGGAGAAGGTTTGTATTTGTTGGTGTTTAATGGATAATGTTAGCGTTTGATGGAGCAAGTTAGTGTTTGATGGTGTTTAATGGATAATGTTAGTGTTTGATGGTGCTTGATGGATAATGTTAGTGTTTAATGGTGTTTGATGGAGCAAGTTAATGTTTGATGGTGTTTGATGGAGCAAGTTAGTGTTTGATGGTGTTTAATGGATAATGTTAGTGTTTGATGGTGTTTAATGGATAATGTTAGTGTTTGATGGTGTTTGATGGATAATGTTAGTGTTTGATGGAGCAAGTTAGTGTTTGATGGATAATGTTAGTGTTTGATGGTGTTTAATGGAAATGTTAGTGTTTGATGGTGCTTGATGGAGCAAGTTAGTGTTTGATGGTGTTTAATGGATAATGTTAGTGTTTAATGGTGTTTAATGGATAATGTTAGTGTTTGATGGTTCTTGATGGATAGTGTTAGTGTTTAATGGTGTTTGATGGAGCAAGTTAATGTTTGATGGTGTTTGATGGAGCAAGTTAGTGTTTGATGGTGTTTAATGGATAATGTTAGTGTTTGATGGTGTTTGATGGAGCAAGTTAGTGTTTGATGGTGTTTAATGGATAATGTTAGTGTTTGATGGTGTTTAATGGATAATGTTAGTGTTTGATGGTGTTTGATGGATAATGTTAGTGTTTGATGGAGCAAGTTAGTGTTTGATGGAGCAAGTTAGTGTTTGATGGTGTTTAATGGATAATGTTAGTCTTTGATGGTGTTTAATGGATAATGTTAGTCTTTGATGGTGTTTGATGGATAATGTTAGTGTTTGATGGTGCTTGATGGAGCAAGTTAGTGTTTGATGGTGTTTAATGGATAATGTTAGTGTTTGATGGAGCAAGTTAGTGTTTGATGGTGTTTGATGGAGCAAGTTAGTGTTTGATGGTGTTTAATGGATAATGTTAGTGTTTGATGGAGCAAGTTAGTGTTTGATGGTGTTTGATGGATAATGTTGGTGTTTGATGGATAATGTTAGTGTTTGATGGTGTTTAATGGATAATGTTAGTGTTTGATGGTGTTTGATGGATAATGTTAGTGTTTGATGGAGCAAGTTAGTGTTTGATGGATAATGTTAGTGTTTGATGGTGTTTAATGGATAATGTTAGTGTTTGATGGTGCTTGATGGAGCAAGTTAGTGTTTGATGGTGTTTAATGGATAATGTTAGTGTTTAATGGTGTTTAATGGATAATGTTAGTGTTTGATGGTTCTTGATGGATAGTGTTAGTGTTTAATGGTGTTTGATGGAGCAAGTTAATGTTTGATGGTGTTTGATGGAGCAAGTTAGTGTTTGATGGTGTTTAATGGATAATGTTAGTGTTTGATGGTGTTTAATGGATAATGTTAGTGTTTGATGGTGTTTGATGGATAATGTTAGTGTTTGATGGAGCAAGTTAGTGTTTGATGGATAATGTTAGTGTTTGATGGTGTTTAATGGATAATGTTAGTGTTTGATGGTGCTTGATGGAGCAAGTTAGTGTTTGATGGTGTTTAATGGATAATGTTAGTGTTTAATGGTGTTTAATGGATAATGTTAGTGTTTGATGGTTCTTGATGGATAGTGTTAGTGTTTAATGGTGTTTGATGGAGCAAGTTAATGTTTGATGGTGTTTGATGGAGCAAGTTAGTGTTTGATGGTGTTTAATGGATAATGTTAGTGTTTGATGGTGTTTGATGGAGCAAGTTAGTGTTTGATGGTGTTTAATGGATAATGTTAGTGTTTGATGGTGTTTAATGGATAATGTTAGTGTTTGATGGTGTTTGATGGATAATGTTAGTGTTTGATGGAGCAAGTTAGTGTTTGATGGAGCAAGTTAGTGTTTGATGGTGTTTAATGGATAATGTTAGTCTTTGATGGTGTTTAATGGATAATGTTAGTCTTTGATGGTGTTTGATGGATAATGTTAGTGTTTGATGGTGCTTGATGGAGCAAGTTAGTGTTTGATGGTGTTTAATGGATAATGTTAGTGTTTGATGGAGCAAGTTAGTGTTTGATGGTGTTTGATGGAGCAAGTTAGTGTTTGATGGTGTTTAATGGATAATGTTAGTGTTTGATGGAGCAAGTTAGTGTTTGATGGTGTTTGATGGATAATGTTGGTGTTTGATGGATAATGTTAGTGTTTGATGGTGTTTAATGGATAATGTTAGTGTTTGATGTTGTTTGATGGATAATGTTAGTGTTTAATGGATAATGTTAGTGTTTGATGGTGTTTGATGGATAATGTTAGTGTTTGATGGTGTTTGATGGATAATGTTAGTGTTTGATGGAGCAAGTTAGTGTTTGATGGATAATGTTAGTGTTTGATGGTGTTTAATGGAAATGTTAGTGTTTGATGGTGCTTGATGGAGCAAGTTAGTGTTTGATGGTGTTTAATGGATAATGTTAGTGTTTGATGGTGTTTAATGGATAATGTTAGTGTTTGATGGTGCTTGATGGATAGTGTTAGTGTTTAATGGTGTTTGATGGAGCAAGTTAATGTTTGATGGTGTTTGATGGAGCAAGTTAGTGTTTGATGGTGTTTAATGGATAATGTTAGTGTTTGATGGTGTTTGATGGAGCAAGTTAGTGTTTGATGGTGTTTAATGGATAATGTTAGTGTTTGATGGTGTTTAATGGATAATGTTAGTGTTTGATGGTGTTTGATGGATAATGTTAGTGTTTGATGGAGCAAGTTAGTGTTTGATGGAGCAAGTTAGTGTTTGATGGTGTTTAATGGATAATGTTAGTCTTTGATGGTGTTTAATGGATAATGTTAGTCTTTGATGGTGTTTGATGGATAATGTTAGTGTTTGATGGTGCTTGATGGAGCAAGTTAGTGTTTGATGGTGTTTAATGGATAATGTTAGTGTTTGATGGAGCAAGTTAGTGTTTGATGGTGTTTGATGGAGCAAGTTAGTGTTTGATGGTGTTTAATGGATAATGTTAGTGTTTGATGGAGCAAGTTAGTGTTTGATGGTGTTTGATGGATAATGTTGGTGTTTGATGGATAATGTTAGTGTTTGATGGTGTTTGATGGAGCAAGTTAGTGTTTGATGGTGTTTGATGGATAATGTTAGTGTTTGATGGTGTTTGATGAAGCAAGTTAGTGTTTGATGGATAATGTTAGTGTTTGATGGTGTTTGATGGAGCAAGTTAGTGTTTGATGTTGTTTGATGGATAATGTTAGTGTTTAATGGATAATGTTAGTGTTTGATGGTGTTTGATGGATAATGTTAGTGTTTGATGGAGCAAGTTAGTGTTTGATGGTGTTTATGGTGTTTGATGGATAATGTTAGTGTTTGATGGTGTTTGATGGAGCAAGTTAGTGTTTGATGGATAATGTTAGTGTTTGATGGTGTTTGATGGAGCAAGTTAGTGTTTGATGGTGTTTGATGGATAATGTTAGTGTTTGATGGATAATGTTAGTGTTTGATGGTGTTTGATGGATAATGTTAGTGTTTGATGGATAATGTTAGTGTTTGATGGTGTTTGATGTAGCAAGTTAGTGTTTGATGGTGTTTGATGGAGCAAGTTAGTGTTTGATGGTGTTTGATGGATAATGTTAGTGTTTGATGGTGTTTGATGGAGCAAGTTAGTGTTTGATGGTGTTTGATGGATAATGTTAGTGTTTGATGGATAATGTTAGTGTTTGATGGTGTTTGATGGATAATGTTAGTGTTTGATGGATAATGTTAGTGTTTGATGGTGTTTGATGGAGCAAGTTAGTGTTTGATGGTGTTTGATGGATAATGTTAGTGTTTGATGGAGCAAGTTAGTGTTTGATGGTGTTTGATGGATAATGTTAGTGTTTGATGGTGTTTGATGGAGCAAGTTAGTGTTTGATGGTGTTTGATGGATAATGTTAGTGTTTGATGGATAATGTTAGTGTTTGATGGATAATGTTAGTGTTTGATGGTGTTTGATGGATAATGTTAGTGTTTGATGGTGTTTGATGGAGCAAGTTAGTGTTTGATGGTGTTTGATGGATAATGTTAGTGTTTGATGGTGTTTGATGGAGCAAGTTAGTGTTTGATGGTGTTTGATGGATAATGTTAGTGTTTGATGGATAATGTTAGTGTTTGATGGTGTTTGATGGATAATGTTAGTGTTTGATGGTGTTTGATGGAGCAAGTTAGTGTTTGATGGTGTTTGATGGTGTTTGATGGATAATGTTAGTGTTTGATGGTGTTTGATGGAGCAAGTTAGTGTTTGATGGTGTTTGATGGATAATGTTAGTGTTTGATGGATAATGTTAGTGTTTGATGGTGTTTGATGGAGCAAGTTAGTGTTTGATGGTGTTTGATGGATAATGTTAGTGTTTGATGGTGTTTGATGGAAGTTAGTGTTTGATGGTGTTTGATGGAGCAAGTTAGTGTTTGATGGTGCTTGATGGAGAAAGGTGAGTCAGTGTGCTTTAGGTTTTAAAATTGAAGTATGTGGATTAGCACAGTTGAGTTTTTTCTGTTGTATTGAATGTCTTTAGCTGTTTTTGGGGTTATTATCAGTAATTATCAGTAATTACGGTTGATTGTTAGGTGTAATTTGTGTTTTCTGTCAAACACACAGCAGTGAGCAGTGAGCTTCTGTCTCTATTTTAGCATAAGGCTTTCATTTACTGCTTTTTCCAGCATGTGCGAATCGGCTGCAGCTAAATCAGGAGACTTGGGTAAATGAAATAACGTCATAAGTGCGTTCTAATGGTGTAATTGAATTCAGTCATGTCATACGTCAGCATTGAATTCAGACTAAACACCTAGGATTGGTTTGGATCAGTCATGCTTCCCAGTTTCGTTAAACCAGCACATCGCATAATCCAAAATATGAAAGATCTTCTTCTCGTTTCTGTTCTGGTTTATCTTCTTCTCGTTTCTTGTAGGTGATATAATATGAAAAACGCTGGCTGTGAAAGTCACCTCGCTTCCTGTGAGCACGTTATCCCGAGCTGTAGGAGAATCCCGTTAAGTGCTGAAGGATTATTGTGAATATTCCAGTGAGTGTAATTAAGCTGAAGCAGAGTAATGGCTGTGGAGGAGGTTTAATTGTGTATGTAGGACCTAAACGCGCTGTGAAATGATTGAGCGCTGTTCTCGAGCTTTTATTAAATATTTTCTGAAGGATCTATCATGCTTACTCGTTAAGCAGTTAACGTATAACAGAGAGGATGTAACTCCTCCGTTTCTCTTCCTGCTTTATTCCACTCTTAATGAATTTCTCATCAGTCAAAAAGTCTTTAATGCGCTGGTCTAAATGTGAAAGAGTGAATAGGAGAGAAGGATAATAAAAAAGTAGACATTTATTGTCTGATACGTATCTTTTGAAGTGTTGTAATTATCTTTCACTGTAATAGAAGAGAAACTCGAAATCATCATTAATAATTTGTGTTACCGAGTAACAAATGTGGGATAATATATTCTATCTGTCTATCCAACTGTCTCTCGCGCTCGCTCTGTCTACAGTGGATATAAAAAGTTTACACACCCCTGTAAAAATGGCAGGTTTCAACCATGTCAGAACCACCTTTCTCACCTTTATTGTGAAATTGCAAATTATAAATATCGTGTGGCGAACAGCCAGAAATGTTTAGTGTACACCTGCCATCAGTTACAGTGACTGATTACCAAAAGATTTTCCAAGGCATTGGATATACCATGGAACAGTGTAAATACAAAAACCAACAAGTGGAGAGAATATGGCCCGACAGTGACGCTACTAAGAACAGGACGTCCCTCTAAAACTGAGGAGAAGCTCAGGAGATAACCGGTCAGGGAGGCTGCAGAGAGGCCTACAGCAACATTAAAATAATTGCAGAAATTTTTGGCAAGTACTGGTTCTCCATACATGTGACAACAATCTCCTGAATCCTTCATATCTCTGGGCGCTGGGGACCATACAATACCAAACGATATGTTTGGCAGAACAAACCCCCCACAGCAAATCACCAAAAGAACAGCATCCTGACGGGGAAGCACGGTGGTGGCAGCATCGTGCTTTGGGGCTGTTTTTCTTCAGCTGAGTACTAAATATAAATATTGATATTAGCAGGTGACTTCTTCCTCCTCACTCCCTGATCTTCATCCTCAAACCCTGATCTTCATCTTCACTCCCTGATCTTCCTCCTCACTCCCTGATCTTCCTCCTCACACCCTGATCATACCCTGATCTTCCTCCTCACTCCCTGATCTTCATCCTCAAACCCTGATCTTCATCTTCACTCCCTGATCTTCCTCCTCACTCCCTGATCTTCCTCCTCACTCCCTGATCTTCATCCTCAAACCCTGATCTTCCTCCTCAAACCCTGATCTTCATCTTCACTCCCTGATCTTCCTCCTCACTCCCTGATCTTCATCCTCAAACCCTGATCTTCATCTTCACTCCCTGATCTTCCTCCTCACTCCCTGATCTTCCTCCTCACACCCTGATCACACCCTGATCTTCCTCCTCACTCCCTGATCACACCCTGATCACACCCTGATCACACCCTGATCTTCCTCCTCACACCCTGATCACACCCTGATCTTCATCCTCAAACCCTGATCTTCCTCCTCACTCCCTGATCTTCCTCCTCACACCCTGATCATACCCTGATCTTCCTCCTCACTCCCTGATCTTCCTCCTCACACCCTGATCACACCCTGATCTTCCTCCTCACACCCTGATCTTCATCCTCAAACCCTGATCTTCATCCTCAAACCCTGATCTTCATCTTCACTCCCTGATCTTCCTCCTCACACCCTGATCACACCCTGATCTTCATCCTCAAACCCTGATCTTCATCCTCAAACCCTGATCTTCATCCTCAAACCCTGATCTTCCTCCTCACACCCTGATCTTCCTCCTCATTCCCTGATCTTCATCCTCAAATCCTGATCTGATCTTCCTCCTCACACCCTGACGATGTTGGTGAACATTTCTATTCCTTGTGGATAATGAAAGAGTTTCATCTTTACCATGTTGGTGTGTGATGGAGAATGTCGGTGTGTGATGGAGAATGTCGGTGTGTGATGGTGAATGTCGGTGTTTGATGGTGAATGTCGGTGTTTGGTGGTGAATGTCGGTGTGTGATGGTGAATGTCGGTGTGTGATGGTGAATGTCGGTGTGTGATGGAGGATGTCGGTGTGTGATGGTGAATGTCGGTGTGTGATGGAGAATGTCGGTGTTTGATGGAGAATGTCGGTGTGTGATGGAGAATGTCGGTGTTTGATGGTGAATGTCGGTGTTTGATGGTGAATGTCGGTGTGTGATGGAGGATGTCGGTGTGTGATGGAGAATGTCGGTGTTTGATGGTGAATGTCGGTGTTTGATGGTGAATGTCGATGTTTGATGGAGGATGTCGGTGTTTGATGGAGGATGTCGGTGTGTGATGGTGGATGTCGGTGTGTGATGGAGGATGTCGGTGTTTGATGGAGGATGTCGGTGTGTGATGGTGAATGTCGGTGTGTGATGGTGAATGTCGGTGTATGATGGAGAATGTCGGTCTTTGATGGAGAATGTCGGTGTATGATGGAGGATGTCGGTGTTTGATGGAGAATGTCGGTGTTTGATGGTGGATGTCGGTGTGTGATGGTGAATGTCGGTGTGTGATGGAGGATGTCGGTGTGTGATGGTGAATGTCGGTGTGTGATGGAGAATGTCGGTGTTTGATGGAGAATGTCGGTGTATGATGGAGGATGTCGGTGTGTGATGGAGAATGTCGGTGTGTGATGGTGAATGTCGGTGTTTGATGGTGAATGTCGGTGTTTGGTGGTGAATGTCGGTGTTTGATGGTGAATGTCGGTGTGTGATGGTGAATGTCGGTGTGTGATGGAGGATGTCGGTGTGTGATGGTGAATGTCGGTGTGTGATGGAGAATGTCGGTGTTTGATGGAGAATGTCGGTGTATGATGGAGGATGTCGGTGTGTGATGGAGAATGTCGGTGTGTGATGGTGAATGTCGGTGTTTGATGGTGAATGTCGGTGTTTGGTGGTGAATGTCGGTGTTTGATGGTGAATGTCGGTGTGTGATGGTGAATGTCGGTGTGTGATGGAGGATGTCGGTGTGTGATGGTGAATGTCGGTGTGTGATGGAGAATGTCGGTGTTTGATGGAGAATGTCGGTGTGTGATGGAGAATGTCGGTGTTTGATGGTGAATGTCGGTGTTTGATGGTGAATGTCGGTGTGTGATGGAGGATGTCGGTGTGTGATGGAGAATGTCGGTGTTTGATGGTGAATGTCGGTGTTTGATGGTGAATGTCGATGTTTGATGGAGGATGTCGGTGTTTGATGGAGGATGTCGGTGTGTGATGGTGGATGTCGGTGTGTGATGGAGGATGTCGGTGTTTGATGGAGGATGTCGGTGTGTGATGGTGAATGTCGGTGTGTGATGGAGAATGTCGGTCTTTGATGGAGAATGTCGGTGTATGATGGAGGATGTCGGTGTATGATGGAGGATGTCGGTGTTTGATGGAGGATGTCGGTGTTTGATGGTGGATGTCGGTGTGTGATGGTGAATGTCGGTGTGTGATGGAGGATGTCGGTGTGTGATGGTGTATGTCGGTGTGTGATGGAGAATGTCGGTGTTTGATGGAGAATGTCGGTGTTTGATGGAGAATGTCGGTGTGTGATGGAGAATGTCGGTGTGTGATGGAGAATGTCGGTGTTTGATGGTGAATGTCGGTGTGTGATGGAGGATGTCGGTGTGTGATGGAGAATGTCGGTGTGTGATGGAGAATGTCGGTGTGTGATGGAGAATGTCGGTGTGTGATGGAGGATGTCGGTGTTTGATGGAGGATGTCGGTGTGTGATGGAGGATGTCGGTGTGTGATGGAGAATGTCGGTGTTTGATGGTGAATGTCGGTGTTTGATGGAGGATGTCGGTGTTTGATGGAGGATGTCGGTGTTTGATGGAGGATGTCGGTGTTTGATGGAGGATGTCGGTGTGTGATGGTGGATGTCGGTGTGTGATGGTGAATGTCGGTGTGTGATGGTGAATGTCGGTGTGTGATGGTGAATGTCGGTCTTTGGTGGTGAATGTCGGTGTTTGGTGGTGAATGTCGGTGTTTGGTGGTGAATGTCGGTGTGTGATGGAGGATGTCGGTGTGTGATGGTGAATGTCGGTGTGTGATGGAGAATGTCGGTGTTTGATGGAGAATGTCGGTGTGTGATGGAGAATGTCGGTGTTTGATGGTGAATGTCGGTGTTTGATGGTGAATGTCGGTGTGTGATGGAGGATGTCGGTGTTTGATGGAGGATGTCGGTGTGTGATGGTGGATGTCGGTGTGTGATGGTGAATGTCGGTGTGTGATGGTGAATGTCGGTGTGTGATGGTGAATGTCGGTGTGTGATGGTGAATGTCGGTGTATGATGGTGAATGTCGGTCTTTGGTGGTGAATGTCGGTCTTTGGTGGTGAATGTCGGTGTTTGGTGGTGAATGTCGGTGTGTGACGGAGAATGTCGGTGTGTGACGGTGAATGTCGGTGTGTGACGGTGGATGTCGGTGTTTGATGGTGGATGTCGGTGTGTGATGGAGGATGTCGGTGTGTGATGGAGAATGTCGGTGTTTGATGGTGAATGTCGGTGTTTGATGGTGAATGTCGATGTTTGATGGAGGATGTCGGTGTTTGATGGAGGATGTCGGTGTGTGATGGTGGATGTCGGTGTGTGATGGAGGATGTCGGTGTTTGATGGAGGATGTCGGTGTGTGATGGAGGATGTCGGTGTTTGATGGAGGATGTCGGTGTTTGATGGAGGATGTCGGTGTGTGATGGTGGATGTCGGTGTGTGATGGAGGATGTCGGTCTTTGGTGGTGAATGTCGGTGTTTGGTGGTGAATGTCGGTGTTTGGTGGTGAATGTCGGTGTGTGACGGAGAATGTCGGTGTGTGACGGAGAATGTCTGTGTGTGACGGAGAACGTCGGCGTGTGACGGAGAACGTCGGCGTGTGACGGAGAATGTCGGCGTTTGACGGAGAATGTCGGCGTGTGACGGTGAACGTCGGTGTGTGACGGAGAACGTCGGTGTGTGACGGAGAACGTCGGTGTTTGATGGTGAATGTCGGTGTGTGATGGTGAATGTCGGTCTTTGGTGGTGAATGTCGGTCTTTGGTGGTGAATGTCGGTGTTTGGTGGAGAATGTCGGTGTGTGACGGAGAATGTCGGTGTGTGACGGAGAATGTCGGTGTGTGACGGAGAATGTCGGTGTTTGATGGTGAATGTCGGTGTTTGATGGAGGATGTCGGTGTGTGATGGTGGATGTCGGTGTTTGATGGAGGATGTCGGTGTGTGATGGTGAATGTCGGTGTGTGATGGTGAATGTCGGTGTGTGATGGTGAATGTCGGTGTGTGATGGTGAATGTCGGTGTATGATGGTGAATGTCGGTGTATGATGGAGAATGTCGGTCTTTGGTGGTGAATGTCGGTGTTTGGTGGTGAATGTCGGTGTTTGGTGGTGAACGTCGGCGTGTGATGGTGAACGTCGGCGTGTGACGGAGAACGTCTGTGTGTGACGGAGAACGTCTGTGTGTGACGGAGAACGTCTGTGTGTGACGGAGAATGTCGGTGTGTGACGGAGAATGTCGGTGTGTGACGGAGAATGTCGGCGTTTGACGGAGAATGTCGGCGTGTGACGGTGAATGTCGGCGTGTGACGGTGAATGTCGGCGTGTGACGGAGAACGTCGGCGTGTGACGGTGAACGTCGGCGTGTGACGGAGAACGTCGGCGTGTGACGGTGAACGTCGGCGTGTGACGGAGAACGTCGGCGTGTGACGGAGAACGTCGGCGTTTGACGGTGAATGTCGGTGTGTGGTGGTGAATGTCGGTGTGTGATGGTGAATGTCGGTGTGTGATGGTGAATGTCGGTGTGTGATGGAGGATGTCGGTGTGTGATGGTGAATGTCGGTGTGTGATGGAGAATGTCGGTGTTTGATGGAGAATGTCGGTGTGTGATGGAGAATGTCGGTGTTTGATGGTGAATGTCGGTGTTTGATGGTGAATGTCGGTGTGTGATGGAGGATGTCGGTGTGTGATGGAGAATGTCGGTGTTTGATGGTGAATGTCGGTGTTTGATGGTGAATGTCGATGTTTGATGGAGGATGTCGGTGTTTGATGGAGGATGTCGGTGTGTGATGGTGGATGTCGGTGTGTGATGGTGAATGTCGGTGTTTGATGGAGGATGTCGGTGTTTGATGGAGAATGTCGGTGTGTGATGGAGAATGTCGGTGTGTGATGGAGAATGTCGGTGTTTGATGGTGAATGTCGGTGTGTGATGGAGGATGTCGGTGTGTGATGGAGAATGTCGGTGTGTGATGGAGAATGTCGGTGTGTGATGGAGAATGTCGGTGTGTGATGGAGAATGTCGGTGTGTGATGGAGAATGTCGGTGTTTGATGGAGGATGTCGGTGTGTGATGGAGAATGTCGGTGTGTGATGGAGAATGTCGGTGTTTGATGGTGAATGTCGGTGTTTGATGGAGGATGTCGGTGTTTGATGGAGGATGTCGGTGTTTGATGGAGGATGTCGGTGTTTGATGGAGGATGTCGGTGTGTGATGGTGGATGTCGGTGTGTGATGGTGAATGTCGGTGTGTGATGGTGAATGTCGGTGTGTGATGGTGAATGTCGGTCTTTGGTGGTGAATGTCGGTGTTTGGTGGTGAATGTCGGTGTTTGGTGGTGAATGTCGGTGTGTGATGGAGGATGTCGGTGTGTGATGGTGAATGTCGGTGTGTGATGGAGAATGTCGGTGTTTGATGGAGAATGTCGGTGTGTGATGGAGAATGTCGGTGTTTGATGGTGAATGTCGGTGTTTGATGGTGAATGTCGGTGTGTGATGGAGGATGTCGGTGTTTGATGGAGGATGTCGGTGTGTGATGGTGGATGTCGGTGTGTGATGGTGGATGTCGGTGTGTGATGGTGAATGTCGGTGTGTGATGGTGAATGTCGGTGTGTGATGGTGAATGTCGGTGTGTGATGGTGAATGTCGGTGTATGATGGTGAATGTCGGTCTTTGGTGGTGAATGTCGGTCTTTGGTGGTGAATGTCGGTGTTTGGTGGTGAATGTCGGTGTGTGACGGAGAATGTCGGTGTGTGACGGTGAATGTCGGTGTTTGATGGTGGATGTCGGTGTGTGATGGAGGATGTCGGTGTGTGATGGAGAATGTCGGTGTTTGATGGTGAATGTCGGTGTTTGATGGTGAATGTCGATGTTTGATGGAGGATGTCGGTGTTTGATGGAGGATGTCGGTGTGTGATGGTGGATGTCGGTGTGTGATGGAGGATGTCGGTGTTTGATGGAGGATGTCGGTGTGTGATGGAGGATGTCGGTGTTTGATGGAGGATGTCGGTGTTTGATGGAGGATGTCGGTGTGTGATGGTGGATGTCGGTGTGTGATGGAGGATGTCGGTCTTTGGTGGTGAATGTCGGTGTTTGGTGGTGAATGTCGGTGTTTGGTGGTGAATGTCGGTGTGTGACGGAGAATGTCGGTGTGTGACGGAGAATGTCTGTGTGTGACGGAGAACGTCGGCGTGTGACGGAGAACGTCGGCGTGTGACGGAGAACGTCGGCGTGTGACGGAGAATGTCGGCGTGTGACGGTGAACGTCGGTGTGTGACGGAGAACGTCGGTGTGTGACGGAGAACGTCGGTGTTTGATGGTGAATGTCGGTGTGTGATGGTGAATGTCGGTCTTTGGTGGTGAATGTCGGTCTTTGGTGGTGAATGTCGGTGTTTGGTGGAGAATGTCGGTGTGTGACGGAGAATGTCGGTGTGTGACGGAGAATGTCGGTGTGTGACGGAGAATGTCGGTGTTTGATGGTGAATGTCGGTGTTTGATGGAGGATGTCGGTGTGTGATGGTGGATGTCGGTGTTTGATGGAGGATGTCGGTGTGTGATGGTGAATGTCGGTGTGTGATGGTGAATGTCGGTGTGTGATGGTGAATGTCGGTGTGTGATGGTGAATGTCGGTGTATGATGGTGAATGTCGGTGTATGATGGAGAATGTCGGTCTTTGGTGGTGAATGTCGGTGTTTGGTGGTGAATGTCGGTGTTTGGTGGTGAACGTCGGCGTGTGATGGTGAACGTCGGCGTGTGACGGAGAACGTCTGTGTGTGACGGAGAACGTCTGTGTGTGACGGAGAACGTCTGTGTGTGACGGAGAACGTCGGTGTGTGACGGAGAATGTCGGTGTGTGACGGAGAATGTCGGCGTTTGACGGAGAATGTCGGCGTGTGACGGTGAATGTCGGCGTGTGACGGTGAATGTCGGCGTGTGACGGAGAACGTCGGCGTGTGACGGTGAACGTCGGCGTGTGACGGTGAACGTCGGCGTGTGACGGAGAACGTCGGCGTGTGACGGTGAACGTCGGCGTGTGACGGAGAACGTCGGCGTGTGACGGAGAACGTCGGCGTTTGACGGTGAATGTCGGTGTGTGGTGGTGAATGTCGGTGTGTGATGGTGAATGTCGGTGTGTGATGGTGAATGTCGGTGTGTGATGGTGAATGTCGGTGTGTGGTGGTGAATGTCGGTGTTTGATGGTGAATGTCGGTGTGTGATGGTGAATGTCGGTGTGTGATGGTGAATGTCGGTGTGTGATGGTGAATGTCGGTGTGTGATGGTGAATGTCGGTGTTTGATGGAGAATGTCGGCGTGTGATGGAGAATGTCGGCGTGTGATGGTGAATGTCGGCGTTTGATGGTGAATGTCGGGGTGTGATGGTGAATGTCGGGGTGTGATGGTGAATGTCGGCGTTTGATGGAGAATGTCGGCGTGTGATGGTGAATGTCGGCGTGTGATGGTGAATGTCGGCGTGTGATGGTGAATGTCGGCGTGTGATGGAGAATGTCGGCGTGTGATGGAGAATGTCGGCGTGTGATGGTGAATGTCGGCGTTTGATGGTGAATGTCGGCGTGTGATGGTGAATGTCGGCGTTTGATGGAGAATGTCGGCGTGTGATGGAGAATGTCGGCGTGTGATGGTGAATGTCGGCGTTTGATGGAGAATGTCGGCGTGTGATGGAGAATGTCGGCGTGTGATGGTGAATGTCGGCGTGTGATGGTGAATGTCGGCGTTTGATGGTGAATGTCGGCGTGTGATGGTGAATGTCGGCGTGTGATGGAGAATGTCGGCGTGTGATGGAGAATGTCGGCGTGTGATGGTGAATGTCGGCGTGTGATGGTGAATGTCGGCGTGTGATGGTGAATGTCGGCGTTTGATGGTGAATGTCGGCGTGTGATGGTGAATGTCGGCGTTTGATGGAGAATGTCGGCGTGTGATGGTGAATGTCGGCGTTTGATGGAGAATGTCGGCGTGTGATGGTGAATGTCGGCGTTTGATGGTGAATGTCGGCGTGTGATGGAGAATGTCGGCGTGTGATGGTGAATGTCGGCGTGTGATGGTGAATGTCGGCGTGTGACGGTGAACGTCGGCGTGTGACGGTGAACGTCGGCGTGTGACGGAGAACGTCGGCGTGTGACGGAGAACGTAGGTGTGTGACGGTGAATGTCGGTGTGTGACGGTGAATGTCTGTGTTTGATGGTGAATGTCGGTGTGTGGTGGTGAATGTCGGTGTTTGATGGAGAATGTCGGTGTTTGATGGAGAATGTCGGTGTTTGATGGTGAATGTCGGTGTGTGATGGAGAATGTCGGTGTTTGATGGAGAATGTCGGTGTGTGGTGGTGAATGTCGGTGAATGATGATGTTTAAAGATTAATAATATTGTTTGCTGGTGTTTTTGTAAATTTGTTTGATGTTTAATGAATGTTTATAAAGAGAGAATAAAAGAAGGGATTCTTTTTAGAATTTGTTTAAAAGAACAAAAAAGGAAAGAATAATAAAATGCCAAAAGCTGGACGGAAGGAGTCAGAAAAGAAAAACGAGAATAAGTAAGAAAGAAAAAAAGAAAGTATAAATCTGAGTGCAGATGCCTGTGGAGATGAGTAATTCTGCTTGTCTAACTCTGTAATTAGGCTCCTCCCCTTCCTGTTTAATGTGCGTTCAGCGAGTTGGGTGTGTTGGTGTTTATGAGGTGTTAAATTGTGGATTTATCGACTTCGTGTTCATTCTTCGTCTCGTCACGTCACCTGAACAGCCATGTGTTACGGCCAAATAGTTCCAGTCTCACACACACCATGAGAATTCTCCACTGGGAATCATCCAATCAGCATCTGTTTCCTGTCCCCACACACACACACACACACACACACACACACACACACACACTGCAGGTCTTAATTAGATCAGAATAAATGAATATGTTTTCCATAATGTGAGAATTTTAACCCTCTGAGGATCAGGGGCTCGGAGTCTGAAACCTGCCTTTCATCACCTGCTGAAGAGGATTTAAGTGATGTTCACTGTGTGTGTGTGTGTGTGTGTGTGTGTGTGTGTGTGTGTGTATCCGTGGTTTAGTAGAAGTCATACTGTAGATCCGTCTAAACATTTTTCTTGCTCTGTGCGACAGTGAGCTGAAGAGAGGATGGAGTTTTAAGTGTTCGTGTGTGAGGAGTGTTTCAGCGGAACGTCAGTCTGCGGGAACAAACCTGATTCTGTTCAACACACCACCGCGAGACGGGCAAGGAGAGAGAGAAAAAGGACAAAAGAACAAAAAAGAAAGAGAAAATAAGCACAGGTGAAATGAGACGGAAAGAAAAATACGGAAAAAAAACACTGAAATAGAAGAAAGAAGTGAAATGAAACTGCTGTACAAAAAGAAAACAACAGAGAGAGAGAGGGAGAGACAGAGAGACAGAGAGAGACAGAGAGAGAGAGAGAGACAGAGAGGGAGAGACAGTGAGAGAGAGAGACAGAGAGAGAGAGAGGGAGAGAAAGTAAAAGGAAGCGTGAGTGAACGAGCAAAAAATGAAGGAAAATAAGGAAAAGAGAGATCAAGAAATAGAAAATGAAAAAAGAAAGAAAGAATAAAAAAATAATATTAATAACAGAGGGAGAAAAGAAGAAGAATGAAAGAAAAAAGAAGGTAAAAGAATGAATGAGAGGCCCAAGGAAAGAATTGAACAGAGCGTAAGGAACAGATTTTAAGAGAAATAAAGACAAAAATAATAATTTCATCAAATATGTAAAAGAAAGAAAGAAAGAAAGAAAAAGATGGAAAGGGAGTAAATAAAGTGGAGCAAAAATGAACAAAAAACAGTAACGGGAAGGGAGAAAGAAGAAAGTGAAAGAAAGAAGAAGAAAAAAAGGAAAAAGAAAGCGCAAAAGAGAAAAAAAAACAACCACAAGTGAACAAAATAGAAGGAAGACGGAGAGAAATTAAGACAGAAAAAAAGAAAAGAGAAATAAACGGAGAAAGAAAAAAGGCAGGAAGAGAGAGAAGGAGAAACAAATAGGAGAAAATGCATTTAACAAAAAGAACAAACGAAGAAGGAAAGAAAGAAAGATAGAAAGAAAGAAAGAGGGAAAGAAAGAAAGAAAGACAGAAAGAAAGAAAGAGGGAAAGAAAGAAAGA